>NC_057811.1:88078851-88086940 GCF_018294505.1 Triticum aestivum
CGGGGCGGGCAAGTGCGGGCGGCGGCGGGGTGAGAGAAGAGGGGGGGCGGCGGTTATTTATAGGAGGGGGGTGGAGGTGGCTTGGGGAAGGGGCAGGCGGCGGGGTGCTCCCGTGTCCAAGCCGGACACGGCGGCGGCGGCGCTCCCGTACGTGGAGAGGACGACGGGGCGGGATGGGCCGGCGCTCGGCTGGGCCTCGGCCCGATCGGGCGGCGCGCAGTTTTTTTTTTTAAATACGTTCCGCGGAAAAATTCGGAGAAAAAAATATAAAAGTCCAAAAAATAAAAAAAATTCCCCGTCTAGTTAGAAAATCTAGAATAGGGTGAACATTTTTTTAACACCAAATAAATTTTTTGAAAACATGCAATATTTTTAATGCATTTAAAATTGCAAATAAAATCCGAATAAATTCCAATAAATGATTTTAACACTTTTCCTCCAGTATTTCAATTGTTTTGGAGAAGTCATATTTTCTCCTCACGTTTATTTTTAAATGAAATATTTTTCCGGGGAGAAAATAATTAAAACCAAAATCCTCGTTTTATTATTTGATGAAAATCAAATATGAAAATTCGAGAAAATCCCCAACTCTCTCCGAGGGTCCTTGAGTTGCTTAGGATTATCGAGGATTTGTCAAAATGCAATAAAATATGATATGCAATGATGATCTATGTATAACATACCAAATTGAAAATTTGGGATGTTACAAACCTACCCCCCTTAAGATGAATCTCGCCCTCGAGATTCGGGTTGGCTAGAAAACAGGTGGGAGTGATCCTTCCGTAGATCTTCCTCTCGCTCCCAGGTGGCTTCATCTTCCGTGTGGTGACTCCACTGGACTTTGCAAAACTTGATAACCTTGCTGCGGGTAACTCGGCTGGCATACTCAAGAATCTTAACTGGTTTCTCCTCATAGGTCAGATCACTTTCCAGCTGAATTGCTTCCAGTGGCACAGTATCTCTCAGTGGTATCTCAGCCATCTCTGCGTGGCACTTCTTCAACTGGGAAACGTGAAATACATCATGAACTCCAGACAATCCTTCGGGCAATTCCAGCTTGTAAGCAACCTCTCCCATACGTTCCACAACTCTATATGGTCCGATAAAACGGGGCGCTAACTTTCCCTTAACTCCAAAGCGCTTCACTCCTCGAAGTGGTGATACTCGAAGATAAACTCTGTCTCCAACTTCGTGAACAGTCTCCTTTCGTTTAGAATCGGCATAACTCTTCTGCCTGGACTGGGCTACCTTGAGCCTATCGCGAATCAACCTCACTTTCTGTTCAGACTCCTTAATCAAATCTGGTCCAAACAACTGACGGTCTCCAACTTCGTCCCATAACAACGGTGTTCTACACCTCCTTCCGTACAAGGCTTCGAAAGGGGCCATCTTCAAACTGGTCTGATAACTGTTGTTGTAGGAAAACTCTGCATATGGCAAATTGTCGTCCCAACTAGATCCATAATCTAGTGCACAAGCTCTCAACATGTCCTCCAAAATCTGGTTGACTCTCTCGGTCTGTCCATCTGTCTGTGGGTGAAAAGTTGTACTAAATTCCAGCCTGGTTCCCAATGTTTCATGTAACTGCTTCCAAAACTTCGAGGTAAATTGGGTTCCTCTGTCTGATACAATGGTCCTCGGAACTCCATGCAAACATACGATCCTGGTCATGTATATCTTTGCCAACTTAGCACTGGTGTAAGTGGTCTTCACTGGAATGAAATGAGCCACTTTCGTCAAACGGTCGACTACAACCCATATTGAGTCATAGCCTAAACGAGTCCTGGGTAATCCTGTGATAAAATCCATGCCTATTTTATCCCACTTCCATTTGGGTATCGGCAATGGTTGTAGCAATCCTGCTGGTTTCTAATGCTCTGCCTTCACTCTCTGACACACATCACAAACTGCTACATACTCTGCAATATCCTTCTTCATTCCAGTCCACCAGAAAGTATTCTTCAGATCCAAATACATCTTGGTATTCCCTGGGTGAATCGAGTACGGTGAATCATGGGCTTCTTGCAAAATCAACTTCCTGATCTCCGGATCATTTGGCACATATACGCGGTCCTCAAACCATAAGGTATCGTGCTCATCCTCACGAAATCCTTTGGCTTTTCCCTTGCTCATCTTCTCCTTTATCTCTTCAATCTCCTTGTCTGTCTTCTGAGCTTCTCTGATCCTTTCCATCAAAGTAGACTGAATCTCCAATGTCGCTAAATAGCCTCTTGGGACTATCTCCAAACATAGCTCGCGAAGGTCCTCGGCTATCTCCTGGGGTAACTCTCCTGTCATGAGGGTGTTGACATGACTCTTGCGGCTCAACGCGTCTGCTACTACATTAGCCTTTCCTGGGTGATAATGCAGTCTCATATCATAGTCCTTAATGAGCTCCAACCATCTCCTCTGTCTAAGATTTAATTCCTTCTGCGTGAAAATATACTTCAAACTCTTGTGATCTGTATACACCTCACAATGGTTTCCGATGAGAAAATGTCTCCATGTCTTCAATGCATGCACCACGGCTGCTAACTCCAAATCATGCGTAGCATAATTCTTCTCATGGGGTTTAAGTTGTCGTGAAGCATATGACACAACTCTTCCTTCCTGCATAAGCACTGCTCCAAGTCCTCGACGAGATGTGTCGCAATAAACTTCATAATCCTTGCGTTGATCTGGCAGAATCAACACTGGTGATGTAACCAATCGTTTCTTCAACTCTTGGAAACTAGCTTCACATTCCTCAGTCCAGTTGAATTTGGTGTCCTTCTTTAATAGCTCAGTCATGGGTTTAGCAATCTTCAAGAAATTCTCGATGAATCTCCGGTAGTATCCTGCAAGTCCAAGAAAACTCCGGATTTCTCCAACTGTCGTGGGTGATTCCCAACTTGTCACTGTGTCAACCTTGGCAGGGTCTACTGTTATTCCTTCTCTAGAAATAACATGTCCAAGGAATCCAACTTCCTTCAGCCAAAATTCACATTTGCTGAACTTGGCATATAACTGATGTTCTCTGAGCTTCTCAAGTACCAATCGCAAATGCTCCTCATGCTCTTCCTCATTCTTGGAAAAGAGTAAAATATCATCAATGAACACCACGACGAACTTATCCAAAAACTCCATAAATACTTTGTTCATCAGGTTCATGAAATAGGCAGGTGCGTTAGTCAGACCAAATGACATAACGGTATACTCATACAGTCCATATCTGGTGGTAAAAGCCGTCTTAGGTATATCCTGCTCTCGAATCTTTAACTGATGGTATCCCGATCGTAGATCGATCTTGGAAAATACTTTAGCTCCTTGTAGGCGGTCAAACAAATCATTGATCATCGGCAGTGGGTACTTGTTTTTGATGGTCACTTCATTCAATCCACGGTAATCAACAACCATCCTCAGCGATCCATCTTTCTTCTCCACTAGAAGTACTGGTGATCCCCAAGGTGACGAACTTGGGCGAATATAGCCTTTATCCAGTAACTCCTTGATCTGCTTCTTAATTTCCTCCAAATCTTTTGCGGGCATCCTGTACGGTCTCTTAGATATTGGCCTCGTGCCTGGCAAAAGTTCAATCAAGAACTCAATGTCTCTATCCGGTGGCATGCCTGGCAACTCTTCTGGAAACACATCTGGATAATCCTTCACCATGGGTACTTCCTCCTATACAACTCCTGATAAGGAATTCACTTGAGTCCTCTTCGGCATATGCCTGGATACATACTTAATCCTTTTTCCTTTCGGGGTGGTAAGCAAAATCGTCTTGCTGGCACAATCAATGTTTCCTCCATACAACGATAGCCAATCCATTCCTGAAATCACATCCAAACCTTGCGACTCCAAAACTATGAGGTCTGAGGGGAAAACATGCCTACCAATGGCCAATGGTATCTGAAAGCATCCTTGGCTTGCCATATACTCTGCTCCTGGCGAGGTTACTAACATAGGGGTTTTGAGAACTTGGGTGGACAGCTTAAACTTATTCACAAATCCCCTTGATATGTATGAATGCGATGCACCAGTATCGAAAAGAACGGTTGCAGTAATTGACTTAACCAAAAACTTACCTATTACTGCATCAGGCTGAGCTTCAACCTCCTCCACGCTCACGTGGTTCACATGTCCTTTGTTGAACGGGTTCGGCTTCTTCCCAGAGCTTCCATTGCCATTTGCATTTTGGGCTTCAGGACAATCAGTTGCATAATGTCCAGTCTTCTGTCACTTGAAACAAGTAACATGACTTAGATCCCGCTTGGCTGGGGTAGATGGGTTGGTGCGGTTCTGTCCGTTGCCTCCTCCATTCCCATTACCATTCTTGGAGCCATTATGGTTGTGCGAACTACCTCCTCCATGGGTATGCTGAAACTGTCCTCCCGGTTTCGGGGCAAATCATGGCTTCTGCTGAGCTCCAGAATTGTACTTCCCTTGTCCATACTTCCTCTTACGGTTTTCAATCTGTTGTTGCTTCCCTTCAATCATGAGAGCTCTATCTACCAGCTCCTGGTAGTTGTTGAAGGTTGCTACCATCAACTGCATACTCAGTTCATCATTCAGTCCTTCCAAAAATTTCTCCTGCTTGGCAGCATCTGTAGCAACGTCGTCTGGGGCATAACATGCTAACTTACTGAAATCCTCCACATACTGGCCTACGGTGCGTCCTCCTTGGCGTAGGTTACGAAACTCGCGCTTCTTCATAGCCATAGCTCCTGCTGAAACATGAGCTGTATGGAAAGCTTGCTGAAACTGGTCCCATGTGACAGTGTCAATAGGGTGCGTGGCTGTATAATTCTCCCACCATGATGCTGCGGGTCCATCAAGCTGATGTGCGGCAAAACGCACTCTTTCCGCATCTGTGCATCTTACAGTGGTCAACTCCGTTCCAACTTTGCGGAGCCAATCATCTACAACAATCGGCTCGGTGCTACTGGAAAACACCGGCGGGTTTAGCCTTAAGAAACGGGCTAAGTGATCAACAGGTGGTGGTGGCGGTGGGTTGTTGTTGTTGTTGTTGTTGCCTTGGTTCTGCACTAACACTTGCATCAGGGCATTCTGCTGCTGAATCAACTGGGTGATCTCCGGTGGGAAAACAAATCCGGTGTCGCGTCTCGGAGGCATCTGATAGGTTAGAAAAGATGAGAGTTAAGAATAGAATGAGGTCTAGAGAGAAAACACTACCCATATGCTCATGAGACAAATACAATCAATATCACTCAATCAATTCAAACAAGGCATAACAATCGATCTAACTAGCGTTACAAAAGTGCTTGAACTATACTATTAAATGGGGGAAAACTACTACTGATATGGTAGTCTACTAGAAATTCTGATCCGTTGAAGACTCCATGATGTCTGCTCCAGCTTCATCAACAAAGTCATCTTCGCTTGGTTCTGAGTTGGTGTCGTCGATGATGATGTAGTTATCCAGACAAGTGCATTCGTCATCCTTTGCTTTTGGCACTGGATTTCCCATGAATACTCCAATCTTCTTCTCCAGGTCGTCATTCTTCCCTACTAGTGCGATGATTTCCTCCATATAATCCTCGCGTATAGCCTTGAGTTCTTCCTCCAGCTCCTTGATCTTCGTCAATGCCTTCTTCAGTTCTTCCTTGTCCGTGCACATTTGGTTCTCCTGGCGACGAATATGTTGGTTTTGCTCCTGGATGAAAGATGCGATTGATCCATCCTTCTTGGTTTTGATCATCTCCCATTGCGCGTCTCGGCGTCCACAAATCTGATAAATTGTATCCTTAAGCTCCTGGTGGTAGACTTCTCCAATGCGTCCCATAGCGATGTGAGCGGCCATGCTCTTCCCTAAACTCCAGGTTGGTGCTTCGAAAACCAATCTTATGGGTTCAGTAACTGGCACAAACGTCCTTCCTGGAATGTGAACTTGAATCTTCCAGCTCTCCTCTTCGGGTAATGTGGCGTTGTAGGTTCCGGTGATGCTTGGTATTCCTATGTTCAAATACTTGGTGACTTCCTTCAAGTGTCGACCAAAAGGCGTGTCTTCATCTGGTTGCATGAACTTGCTCCTTGCATCCACCATTCCTAAAAGAGTAGAAAGTGGAGAGGGGTCACAAATGAGAAGAGAGAAGCTTTCTAGGGCTTAAGCTTAGTGGTCGTGTCCTACAATCAGCGTGTGCTCTGATACCACTTTTGTAGCGACCAGACCTCAAATGGTCTGTGCTGCTGTGCACCAGTGTCATCCCTGGATCAGTAATGCTGACACGCACAGTACAAATGGAGGATTTATAACAGAGTAGCAATCACACACTTATTACATCGAATATCTCCAAAGAGATTAAGTATGATAAATATGGCTTAAGGCCATCTAAACGATAACAGCGGAAGACTTGGAAGATAAGTGAGTCCATCAACTCCAGCGGCATCATTGAGTATAAGACCACGACCTAAGGCACCTTACTCGTCGTCTGAAAAGTCTGCAACATGAAACGTTGCAGCCCGAAAATGGGTCAGCACATAGAATATGCTGGCAAAGTAGCACATAGAGAATAATGAACAATAATAAGGCTATACGACATGCATATAAGGCTGGTGGAAAGCTCTACGGTTACAGTTTTGCGAAAAGCCAATTTTTCCCTACTTCAAAGGAATAAATTTTATTTAACTATCATGGTGGTTGTGAAACATTGATATGGTTGACAGCATCTCAATCCCAATTAAGTATCATCATTAACCCAACAAAATTAATTAAAAGTAACATGGTGATGATATTCAAATGATAATCCAGGTACTAGATACTCAAGTTGTCCATAACCGGGGACACGGCTAACCATGATTAGTTTGTACACTCTGCAGAGGTTTGCGCACTTTTCCCCACAAGACTCGATCGCCTCCGCTTGATTCTCGCACTGCATGATGTTTGAGAAACGGATGACCGAGACACAGTCTTTCAGGAACAATCACTCTTTACTCCGGGTGGACCGGTACACCTACTTTCCCCTACATCTGCTAGCCCACCTCTTCAAGAGATCATGTAACCTACTCAACTATGCTAGAGCCCATAATAGCTTGTGGCTGCACACGGAAGTTTCTAGCATGAATAATCTTATGATCCCTTTGAGCCTGGGTGGCGGTCCTTATACAA
Source organism: Triticum aestivum (assembly GCF_018294505.1). Classification (NCBI taxonomy): domain Eukaryota; kingdom Viridiplantae; phylum Streptophyta; class Magnoliopsida; order Poales; family Poaceae; genus Triticum; species Triticum aestivum. The sequence continues at coordinate 88,085,960 of NC_057811.1, forward strand.
ACAGACAACACTGGATTCTCCAGGTGCCTCAATCCACCCAGATGTGAGTTTTAGTTGCCACCTTAGGTAAACCATTATTAACAATCTCACATCTGTCATGAATATCTCTCAAACCCAATCCACGTCTACAAGCATGGCATGGCAATAATAATAGCAACGTAGAAGTAACTCCCAAGGGTTTGATAAAAGAACAGGTAATAGGTACTACCTCAACTACTTCCCAAATCCCACAATTTAATTAGACCCTAAGCAGGAAATTGTTTGAGGAAATAGATCTAATGCAATAAAACTGGGTATGGAAAGTATGATCAAGTGTTACTTGCCTTGCTGATGATCCGCGAAACCTAGCGATTCGAAGTAACAAGCGGCACACTCCGGGTACTCTATCGCAAACAAACAAGCAAACAATCAGTACTCATCTAATGCACAGGTAAAACTCGAATGAAAGATCCAACCAGAAAGTTCAACTTAAGAACTCCGGTTTGCAAAAAGAATCAACTCGAACGAAGCAACGAAAGTCAAACGGCGAAAGAAACAAGCTTCATTTGCTAATCTGGATCTAGGTCAAATTTTACAGTAGCAAAACTTGTTTGAGTAGGTTAAACGGAAAGAGAATTTCGAGATGAAACTCTAGGCGCTTGAATCGCCTGATTCCGATAAACGAGCGAAAAGTTAAACAGAAACGAAGATTCGATCAGAAATCGAATCTGAGATAATCGCGGAAAAATCCGACGAAAAAGAAAAACGGACGAACGGTTAAAGAACGGACGTTCGTTAACAGAGAAAATCCGACGAACGCGTTCATTAAAACGAACGTGTCGGTGAACGTTCACCAAATAACAAAACCGAAAAAAAACCGATCTAGGGGTTTTTTTAAACGAACGGTTTTTAAAAAAAAAACAAAACTGGCAACCGAACGGCGGCGAGGTACCTCGTCGGGGGCGGGGCTCCGGCGGGGCTCCGGCTACTCCAGCGAGGGGC
>NC_057811.1:88087885-88099453 GCF_018294505.1 Triticum aestivum
GGGGCGGGCAAGTGCGGGCGGCGGCGGGTTGAGAGAAGAGGGGGGGCGGCGGCTATTTATAGGAGGGGGGTGGAGGTGGCTTGGGGAAGGGGCAGGCGGCGGGATGCTCCCGTGTCCAAGCCGGACATGGCGGCGGCGGCGCTCCCGTACGCGGAGAGGACGACGGGGCGGGATGGGCCGGCGCTCGGCTGGGCCTCGGCCCGGTCGGGCGGCGCGCAGTTTTTTTTTAATACGTTCCGCGGAAAAATTCGTAGAAAAAAAATATAAAAGTCCAAAAAAAAATTCCCCGTCTAGTTAGAAAATCTAGAATAGGGTGAACATTTTTTTAACACCAAAATTTTTTTTTGAAAACATGTAATATTTTTAATGCAATTAAAATTGCAAATAAATTCCAATAAATGATTTTAACACTTTTCCTCCAGTATTTCAATTGTTTTGGAGAAGTCATATTTTCTCCTCTCGTTTATTTTTAAATGAAATATTTTTCCGGAGAGAAAATAATTAAAACCAAAATCCTCGTTTTATTATTTGATGAAAATCAAATATGAAAATTCGAGAAAATCCCCAACTCTCTCCGAGGGTCCTTGAGTTGCTTAGGATTATCGAGGATTTGTCAAAATGCAATAAAATATGATATGCAATGATGATCTATGTATAACATACCAAATTGAAAATTTGGGATGTTACAGTAATAGCCATGATAGCCTAGCATAAGTTGCTTGCTTATTTATTTCCTTGTTGTCTTGTTTATTTGTTTGCTTGTAGTCAGTGCAGTTCTTTTTCCGCGGTTTGCTAGTGGCTGCAATAACTTATTTTTTAAAACTAGGCCACAATAACCGTGGGCTAATATTTACTGTAGTGACACTGGGCCTCCTACGGGCCGTAGAAACAGTGGGCCTTCTGCGGGCCATAGAAACAGTAGGCCTTCTACGGGCCGTAGAAACAATGGGCCTTCTACGGACCGTAGAAACAATGAGCCTTCTATGGGCCGCATCATCAATGGGCCTTATACGGGCCGTATGATCGATTGGCCAAACATGGGCCAATAACAGGCCGCATTATGGCCGTAAACGGGCTAGAGTTGGAATCGTGCGTTCATGGGCCGACCATAATAGGCCATCATTAATAGGTCGTATTTGATGACGCTATGAAAACGGCCCAACGTATTAACGGACCACAAACAGGCCGACTGTAACCACGGGCTGAATTTGGCCCACAAGCAGAAAATGACAGTAACGGGCCGTAAGTAAACGAATGCTGGAAATGAGCCCAAGAATAAATGGGCTCTGAGAATGCCGAAAGATAACATGGGCTGGAAACGGCCCAACGGAATAACAGGTCGTTAATGGGTATAAAGTGATACACTGTTCATTACGGGCCAGTTTCACCACGGGCCGTTAATGGGTGTAAAGTGATACACTGTTCATGACGGGCCAGTTTCACCACGGGCCGTTAATAGGCCAAGAGTTACATAGGGCCTCATATGGGCCGAAAGACGTCATGGACCATACATGGGCCAGAAGTGAAAACGGACTGGAATCATATTAGATGGCCCAGATGACGCTACTGGGCCTAATTCGGATAGTGCGTAACGGGCCTTGGGTTAGCGGGCTGTAAATGGGCTATATGCGAACAGGCCATTAACAGGCTTTCCATGGGCCGGCCCGCCACCTTTTGACCAAGTCAAACGGGCCGGCCTTTTCACATGAATGGGCCTCTGTTGGGCCGTGCCATGTGTCGACGTATCATAGGCGCCTTCTGTCCAATGAGTGGATGACATCTGTCCCAACGATGAGCCGACACGTGTTTCCTCCAGCCAATGATGATTTTACACGTGGAAAATCCCCATTGGTCGGGGCTGTTAACGGGTTATCGGATCCAAAACCTGACCCGATAGCTTAACGTCGTTCCGTTACGGTGGACGCCACGTGTCGGTCACCCTTGACGAAAGCACTTCTGTGACGCGCGATTTATCGTCATGGAAGTGCACACTTCTGTGATGATAATTTTGGTAGTGTCATGGAACACTTCTACGATAGCACAGGTATGACTATCTTGATTCTGTCATAAAATCGTCATGGATGTACATGCATGACAAAAAACGTGACCTACGGTGACAAACACGTATCATCACGGAAGTGTATTTTTTTTGTAGTGATACTAGCTGTTGGTCGTGCCACAGCACTAACGCCACCCTCAGCACACTGAAACCGACTATGTCTAGAGGCGGTGCTGGAGCTGCGCCACGTTGTTGGCCCCCATGACCCACATGAACGGTTGCCGGTGGCAAGGAGGTCGTGGGCCAGCTCCTCCATTGGACTAGTTTGCGCTACGTCATCCCGACAGGTGTGCCCCACATGTCGGTTTCCCTATTTTCCCGACCATATTCGAGCGTCAGTGCTCCGCGTTGCGCATTAGGCCTTTCACTATGTAGGCCAAGCGAGACAACTTATTGTTTATTTGAGCCGGTCAAGTATAATCATGTGGCGTTTGCTTATTTCTCATTCATCTCCAACCCTCTTCTCCATCGATCATGTCGCCCTCTGGTCGAGTCCATCCTCCCGCATGCCTCATTTGAACATTCTGTCGAGTATCATTCGCATGTGGTCCTAGACCATGCTTGAATTTCCAATGTTTATTTGTAATTTGTCCGACATGCATACAAACAAACGGTTCGTTTGAAGTTTCACTTTGCCTCCACTACGTGTCGCTTCGCGTCTTAGTTTTGGCATCCCATTCGGTTCATGTATGCCCCGACACATGTTGACGAGATCGATTGATGTTCAGAGATCAATTGCGTGTCGTGCAAGGAGATAAAGGTTTGGTCTGTTTCTATGATAGAAATGACCCGCGGGGGGGGGGGGTCTGTGTGGATCAGAGGGAGTATATTGTACGTTCATAAGCGAAACGAACGTATTGTACCCACCCTAGTCCTCTTTCAATCGATCTCCGGACCCCGAGATGAAATCGGGAGAGAACGAGTGGGGGCATGTGTGATACCTAAGGCAGATTCAAAATTTTGAACCGGTGATCATAGCATCCGCAAATCATATATAAAGGGTATTCAATGTTCATTTCGTTTTTGAACATACAATATACTCCCTCCTATCCTTTCTAGTTTACATATAAGTTTTATGTGTAGTCAAAGTATCTCTACTTTGATAAAAAAAAGTATCAACATTCAACAACGCCCAACCAATATTGTTAGATTTGTACGTACTCCTAGATTTGTACTCGAGATGGTTTCCAATTTGTTTTCAACCACGTGAATGTGCTTGTTCTTGCGCATGCTCTTCCTACTAGGATTTTGCCACGTATAGCCAGTCCAATAGTAACTTTTTTTAAGCTCCCTGTCCAATAGTACTAGTGGAGTACTGACAACATCAGTACTAGAGTGTTGGGAATCGTAGCATAATTTAAAATTTTCCTACGCTCACCAAGATGCATCTATGGAGTATACTAGCAACGAGGGGAAAGGAGTGCATCTACATACCCTTGTAGATCGCGAGCGGAAGCGTTCCAATGAACGTGGATGACGGAGTCGTACTCGCCGTGATCCAAATCACCGATGACCGAGTGCCGAACGGACGGCACCTCCGCGTTCAACACACGTACGGTGCAGCGACGTCTCCTCCTTCTTGATCCAGCAAGGGGGAAGGAGAGGTTGATGGAGATCCAGCAGCACAACGGCGTGGTGGTGGATGTAGCGGGTCTCGGCAGGGCTTCGCCGAGCTTCTGCGAGAGGGAGAGGTGTTGCAGGGGAGGAGGGAGGCGCCCAAGGCTGTAATATTTCTGCCCTCCCTCTCCCCTCCTTTATATAGGCCCCCTGGGAAGGGGGGCGCAGGCCAAACCCATCTAGGGTGGGGGCGGCGGCGAAGGGGGGTGCCTTGCCCCCCAAGGCAAGTGGGAAGCCCCCCCACCCTAGGGTTTGCAACCCTAGGCGCAGGGGGGAGGCCCATGGGGGGTGCCCAGCCCACTAGGGGCTGGTTCCCTTCCCACTTCAGCCCACGGGGCCCTCCGGGATAGGTGGCCCCACCTAGTGGACCCTCGGGACCCTTCCGGTGGTCCCGGTACAATACCGATAACCCCCGAAACTTTCCCTGTGGCCGAAACTTGACTTCCTATATATAATTCTTCACCTCCGGACCATTCCGGAACCTCTCGTGACGTCCGGGATCTCATCCGGGACTCCGAACAACTTTCGGGTTTCCGCATACACATATCTCTACAACCCTAGCGTCACCGAACCTTAAGTGTGTAGACCCTACGGGTTCGGGAGACATGCAGACATGACCGAGACGCCTCTCCAGTCAATAACCAACAGCGGGATCTGGATACCCATGTTGGCTCCCACATGTTCCACGATGATCTCATCGGATGAACCACGGTGTCGAGGATTCAATCAATCCCGTATACAATTCCCTTTGTCAATCGGTATGTTACTTGCCCGAGATTCGATCGTCGGTATCCCAATACCTTGTTCAATCTCGTTACCGGCAAGTCTCTTTACTCGTACCGCAATGCATGATCCCGTGACTAACGCCTTAGTCACATTGAGCTCATTATGATGATGCATTACCGAGTGGGCCCAGAGATACCTCTCCGTCACACGGAGTGACAAATCCCAGTCTCGATCCGTGCCAACCCAACAGACACTTTCGGAGATACCCGTAGTGCACCTTTATAGTCACCCAGTTACGTTGTGACGTTTGGCACACCCAAAGCACTCCTACTGTATCCGGGAGTTACACGATCTCATGGTCTAAGGAAAAGACACTTGACATTGGAAAAGCTCTAGCAAACGAAACTACACGATCTTTTATGCTATGCTTAGGATTGGGTCTTTGTCCATCACATGATTCTCCTAATGATGTGATCCCGTTATCAATGACATCCAATGTCCATAGTCAGGAAACCATGACTATCTGTTGATCAACGAGCTAGTCAACTAGAGGCTTACTAGGGACACGTTGTGGTCTATGTATTCACACATGTATTACGATTTCCGGACAATACAATTATAGCATGAACAATAGACAATTACCATGAACAAAGAAATATAATAATAACCATTTATTATTGCCTCTAGGGCATATTTCCAACAGTCTCCCACTTGCACTAGAGTCAATAATCTAGTTACATTGTGATGAATCGAACACCCATTGCGTCCTGGTGTTGATCATGTTTTGCTCTAGGGAGAGGTTTAGTCAACGGATCTGCTACATTCAGGTCCGTATGTACTTTACAAATATCTATGTTCCATTTTGAACACTTTCACGAATGGAGTTGAAGCGACGCTTGATATGCCTGGTCTTCCTGTGAAACCTGGGCTCCTTCGCAAGGGCAATAGCTCCAGTGTTGTCACAGAAGAGTCATCGGGCCCGACGCATTGGGAATCACCCCTAGGTCGGTAATGAACTCCTTCATCCAGACTGCTTCCTGTGCTGCCTCCGAGGCTGCCATGTACTCCGCTTCACATGTAGATCCCGCCACGACGCTTTGCTTGCAACTGCACCAGCTTACTGCTCCTCCATTCAAAATATACATGTATCCGGTCTGTGACTTCGAGTCATCCAGATCTGTGTCGAAGCTAGCGTCGACGTAACCCTTTACGACGAGCTCTTCGTCACCTGCATAAACGAGAAACATATCCTTAGTCCTTTTCAGGTACTTTAGGATATTCTTGACCGCTGTCTAGTGTTCCATGCCGGGATTACTTTGGTACCTTCCTACCAAACTTACGGCAAGGTTTACATCAGGTCTGGTACACAGCATGGCATACATAATAGATCCTATGGCCGAGGCATAGGGGATCACACTCATCTTTTCTCTATCTTCTGCCGTGGTCGGGCATTGAGCCGTGCTCAATTTCACACCTTGCAATACAGGCAAGAACCCCTTCTTGGACTGATCCATATTGAACTTCTTCAATATCTTGTCAAGGTATGTACTCTGTGAAAGACCAATGAGGCATCTTGATCTATCTCTATAGATCTTGATGCCTAATATACAAGCAGCTTCTCCAAGGTCCTTCATTTTGAAAACTTTAGGCAAGCTTGGCAAAAATGTGTGGTGAAGTATGGCAATGCAAGGCCTAAATCCAAATAGGATAAGTACGTAGTACTAGTACTATGTACTAGGAGTACTAGTGTTAAATAAGAAAGGTGGGGTTTTCCTTCGCGGGATTAATCGATACAAATCCTTGTTTCACGTGTCAATTAATGCATATTTTTTTCTCCAAAGCCCAAAGAGCTAACCATCTCACTCCTCATCACTTGATTAATGCAGCTCCATGCAAACCAACCTTCTCACTTCCGCATGCATGCAGGGGATATTAATGTCCTTGGTTGCTAGTACGAGGCAAACCCCATCAATTTTGCCTCGATTAGTGTTAGTGGCCTTTTGCAAATTGTAATTTTGATATACTGGCCTTGTGTACAAAAAAATGGAGGTAGTAACTATATTTGACTTCCTTCCCCATTGCGGTGACGTCGACGATATCTCGAACGTTGTGGTTTGGCGAAGTGTGTTCGACGGAGAACACCATTGAGGGAGACCACGGTAAGTCGTTCGCAAGTGCCGCCTGCAAGCCGAAACAACCGCCTTATTTGCATCCAGGAAGACCGTTGAACCAAAGGACGCGTAAATGTACTAGTACTACTCGTACACAATAGCGTCGTCCGTCTAACTTAGTGTGGTGAGATGGTTTCTCAAAGAAGACGATGGAGAAGCGGAGTCAGCGAAGAGTGAAATGATGGTTGCTTCGTCCGTGCTTTGTGATTTGACGCCTCACTGCTTTGTGATTTGTGATAGAAGGGACAGGGGAGTAGACTCTGTCCTCTATACTGTACATGCGTCCAAGCACGGGAGAAAGAGGAGAGACGTTGCATTTTTCTATTCCTTCAATCAATCAATCAGGGAGCTTCGGTTCCATCCTTTTGGCTTTGGCAACACCGTCCACAATTGTTCCCATGATGCCAAAAGTTATTTTCAAATTTAGCTACACATTGTGGATGCCCTTAACCGTACCACTTGGTTTTGCTCTTGTGTGCTATCTATACAAATCTCAATTATATTGATCTAAAAAATTATAGAATCAAGATTAGTAAAAAGGAGGTGATTTTGCGCGCGGATGGCGGGGGAGGTTTCTTATTTTTAGAGGACGTTGTCCTGGCGGTTTGCTAACATGCGGTCCCACGTGTCAGTGCTTTACCAAGCCGATCCGCTTCCCACATGAGGCAGAACAACGGCAGAAGCAACACGTGGTTAACTTGAAGAAGATGAGGGAGAAGCGGATTCAGCAACGAGTGAAATGATGGTTTCTTCGTCCCTCCAACTTCTTTTTTTAGCATTATTATTTCATCCCTCCAACTTAACTGCGGGAAAGGTGCAGCTTTGTGATTTGATGCCTCATTGCTCATTACTACGTCGGCGCCATGACTGGGTGCTTCACCCCGACTGCTCTGCACTGTATGCCGGTATGGCACGTGGACCCGGTAGCTTGATGCCCCACATGTCGGCGAAAGGGACTAGAAGATTTATGAAAGTGAGCGCTCCACTCTTACGACGGAGGAGTACACGACACGACGGCCCAGTGAACTGTCACTTGTACTGTATATAGTACTATAGTTTTGCTGTTTCGCATGATCCATCGATACAAACCCGATTAAACAGGAAAGGGCGGGATTTTTCCCACGCGGTATATGATATTGGCCATACATTTCAAAGGCAACAAACTGAATAAATAAGTAACAATATGATATCTAGTAAAACTAAAAACACATATGATTTATTGTGTTAGAGTGTAGTAGTAGTGATGTATTGCATAATTGTTAGATGTAACATGCGAGAACGTGTAGAAATGTAGTTTTGGAGGGCCTACAGAGAGAAAAGCGTAATATGTTCATCGAACTTCAGAATAAGCTGATTACGGTCACTATATACGTTTTGTGGTGATTATACGGTCACTTGCTCATGGTTCAGCATCGGATTGCATGGCACCATGTTGACTAGTTAAATTGACCACGTTCCTTGTGGGTCCCACCTATCAGTTCACATAGGGAAAAGGTCAGATAAACACAAATTTACGCAGGCGCGACAAGACGCCACCCCGTGCGCAGGAATCACCTGGTTGTGTATGTGTCTGTCAGGGCCTAATGTGTGCGCATGCACGTGTAGGTTGAGCACTTGAGCATGAGAGTGCGTGTTGGTCGTGTGGTGTACTGGTGTGTGCATGCATGCGTGCGTGTGTGCGTGTGAGTGTTGCGTGTGTGCGTGGCTGTGTGTGTGCGTGTGAGTGTTGCGTGCGTGCGTGGGTGCATGTGTTCGTGTGAGTGTTGCGTGCATGCAGTTCGTGTGCATGCGTGCGTGTGTGTGTATAATCACCACACCAGCTCCTGTGTGTTAAAACAGACGGCTCAGCATACCAATACAAGGCCACCTTGTCCGCTGTGCCCGCGGTCATGACTTCGAACCACTGTCCAATTTTTTTTTGTCGTTTGTTTTCATTCTTACTAGCAAGATGCCCGTGCGTTGCACGTAACATCAAGATGCATTTGTATGACTAGTTTATCTTGTGAGAGAAAAGGATGAACGAGGGAAGGCCTTATTTGCAAATGTGGAGAGGTGTGTGTGTACATCTTAGGCAAAATTGTCACAGTTTCTTTCCTATCCGTCAGATATAAATCGGACGGCCTATATTGCAGGATGGCAGGCACACCATCATCACCAACTCTGTTTTTTATAAGAGTGTATTTTATCCCTACTCTTATAAAAAGCATAGTCGGCGATGATCATGTGCCTGCCATCCTGCAATATAGGCCGTCCAATCTATATCTGACGGATAGGAAGGAAACTATGGCAATTTTGCAAAAAGATACCCACACCCCTCTCCACACTTGCAAATAAGGCCTTCCCTTGTTCATCCTTTTCTCCCACAAGATAAACTATTCATACAAATGCATCTTGATGTTCCGTGCAACGCATGGGCATCTTGCTAGTATTTTATAAGAGTGTAGATGTAGAGTATATACAAGCCGACAGGTGGGCCCGATGGTAGTGAGATAATGTGATGCAACACTAGAGGTGCCACGTGGAGTATTTAACTGGTCAACTAGTCGTGTCTTGAGCAAATACAGAGTTGTACGGTCAGCCCGTGACTGTATAATAACCACAAAACGTAAATGGTGACCGTAATGAGTGGATTCTGAAGTCCAATGTACATATCGTGCTTTCGCTTCAATTACAATGATCTTCACTGTATATATTGCGAGAGAAAGATGAAACATGCGTGAATGTGCTGGGGGCTTACTTTTAGAGGACCTGGAGATAGTTTGTGTGCGTATGTGAAAGGGGAGTAGAGGGGGGTATGCGATGGAGAGAGAGAGATGCTCTTCGTTTCTCTTTATTATGACTAACTTTATATATAGTATAAAAATATACAAATTCACAGTGTGGAATAAATATCATTGTGGTCACCATGCAATGCAAGCGTTCATACTCCTCCATATAACTTTGTAATGTTGTATATATGTAGAAATTCTAAAATATTTTTTTGGCCACACTTTATTCAAAAGGAATGTTGTATGTGAAATAACGTGAAGAGAGGGCTTTTTAGATCAATGGGGTATGTGATGTAACATGTGTGAATGTGTAGTTGATGCATTTGGCAGGGCCTAGAGAGGTATGTGTGTGTATTACGTATTTGAGAGAGGCATGGATAGAGGGTCCGACAGGGGGCGTGGGAGAGATAGCACGAGAAATGAGAGTGGTCTAGAGAGAGAGACGAATATGACGTCACGGCGAGAGATTCCCTTGAGTGTGTATATGCAAGGGGGGAGTGGATAGAGGCACCAGGAGACTATATTTTTTGTGTGTGGTGTCTGTGTTGGTATGTGTGGGTGTGAGAAGATAACGAGACATGGGGGTAGAGGGTGTGTCACCGCATGAGGTCCGGTGGGTCGAGGTGAGGCCCTTCGTTCGGTTCCGTCATGCGCCACATTGGTCGGCCCGTGACGCATTTAGGGAGACCCATGGATGACTAGTCGTACAAGACAAAGATAGCATAATTGTGAAGGACTCTATGTCCACTGACAAAGCCGTCTAGGATTTGTAACCCTAGGTTCTCGGACTAAGGTAACCCCTTTATCTCTGATATTACTATTCATCCAACCTAACTTTAAGGGGCATCCTACAAAATGCTCTGCTAGAATCATACTCATCGATTAGGAAGAGAGGTGTGAGACAATGCGTGAGAGACATGCCTAAAGATAATGTGCGTACAGGAGACACATAGGCAGGTCTATGTATATAGAAAGGGTCAATGGGGATTGTGTGTGTGTATGCTTGCGAGAGGAAGAGTGCTTGTGATAAAGGTTAGTGAAAACAGTCGTAAATGGTTACGGGAGGGAGGGAGGGTTATATCGAGAGCATGTGTGTGAGAAAGACACCTCGGGAGAGAGTGTGTGAGCATGTGTGAGAGACCACCGATGGAGACTGAAACTACACGTACAAGACTGCTGTACACATTGATTAAAGATATAAATTGTATCCAAATATTAGGATGGGATCATGATATTTGCAATTCGCGTAAGGAACGGTCATTGATCCATCAGACATCTAGATTCTATCAAATTTGAGCATGTCTATGTTATTATTCGACACAATTGATCCACATAGTTAGTATTTTGAACTCCAGACAATGCATCGCTTTAGCAATCGAATATAAACGTGAGTATAGTTCATGTTGTGTGTGTAAAGCACATTATACATACGAAAGTTACACAATGAACATTATAAATAGCTACCTATGAACTAGCATACATTTGAATTCAACTTAAGGTGGTTTTAAAAATCGAATTCAACATGAAGTCCATTCAATTATTTGAATTTGATATCATGGCATTTGTAAATCATACCTAAATTATGGGGGCACCAATCTTTGCTCTGATTTTGTACATAATAGCATATGTAGTCGTGTACAAAATAGATTCTAATTTAGCTCCTCCATTCCAAAATAATCGTAGTTATAGGATTTTCAAGTGTCAAAATTTCAAAAAGAAGCGGATAATTTAATGAGGTTTTCAAACATACAAGGTCAAATTTAACGTTGTCTATTTAGGTCAATCCTCAAAGTTCAGGAGTACTCTAAACGTGAATGCTTGTGTTTCAAAATTTCGAACGAAGCGCCAAAAGAGCCTCTACTCGCTCGAAACCGTGTAAGACCAATGTTTGGTAGTACAAGGAAATTACTTTTCTAATAACTCGAACCTGTGAAACCTACCGGCCTGACATCCAAAGGTCTAAACCGGGGTAGGTTTGTAGCTTCATCTAGACGCCACGCAACCGCCTCCGAAAAACATTCATACACAATGGTCGCCTAAGCACACATGCGCGCGGCCGAAATCGCTCCCGCCCACTATTTGGGACACCTGGGATTACCATCCTACCCCCGACCCGCAGTAGGTCCAAAATTTAAGAGGGGGGAAAATTTTGTACTTTCCCCAAATTTCAAACAAGCGTGTCACATCTTCTGTTCAAAAAAGCCAAAAACAAGTGCGTCCCAGACCG
>NC_057811.1:88099766-88108446 GCF_018294505.1 Triticum aestivum
AAAAACTACCTCTCCACCAGCCGCGAAACCCCGGTGTCCTCCGTCCGCCACCCCATTCCACCCATCAACCACCGCCCTCCTCCATCACGCCGGAGCCGATACCCCGATGTCGTCGTCCACCGCAACCTCAACCGCAACGCCCTCCACGGCTAGTAGTTTAAGCCGAGGCCGAGCCGTCCGTACCAGAGCCAGTTCAACCACGCCGTCCTGCGCCTCACCGCTGCCGCTCCAACTTCGCCACCCTCCACCGCACCGGAGTTGTTCCTGCTACGCCGTCCTTTGCCGCCTCGGATATGCTTCCCCTCTGCCGACATACGGCCATGGCAACATAGTCAACAATTTTGCCATGGGTTCGTCCAAGCCTGCACCCTCCAGAACATCGGTTTCCCCGGCAAAAAGAAGAAGATCGGTGCGACATGTGGAGGTGACCACACCGGCAACCGAAAATGGTACTCCTCTTCCCTTATTCATGCAAATCTTACGTGTCTGCTTGCACGGTATTCATCCCACAGAAGACACTAGTTGACCGCTTCTTCTTGATACTAGATGTTCCTAGTAACTCGTGATGCACAAGGTTTCTCCTCATATACTATTTCACCTTAGCTAGAGGTCCGTCGCCCCCCTGAATTTCAATTCCTGGTCAGTCGATTCCCAATTAACGGAAGCATTCTCCGGCGTAACAGGTGCTAGTCCGCCTATTACGCCGGGGAAGCAGCGCCTCGGTGTTTATCTTAGGGGCGTGTGGGGCCTAGAGCTACTGGCGCCTGATCTGGAGGTCGGCCGGGATTAAAGGGATGGCCTGGGGGCGCTGCCAAGCACGGCGGTGGTGTGAGGTCAAGGGGAGGGCGGGGCAGCAGAGGCAGGGGTCTGGGCCGGTGGTCCCTAGCGGTTCAAGAAAGATCGTCAACAGTGACTGGCGGGAGGTAGACGAAGGCCATCTGCCCGTTCCTTATAGATCGGACGGTTCATTAAAAAAATTGACTGACCTATTTATTTTCAGTCGACTATTATCTTGACATGACCACATGTGGTGGTGTGCTGGAGGAGCACGTGCATTTCTTGTGCTCATATATTAGAAAATCATATGGAGTAGAATCAAATTTTGTTTTCCATGCAATGTTGTAGAGCTATCATATGTCTCCTATCATTTATTTTTCAGCCACCTGCTATCTGCTACTTTTATAGTGCACTAGTTCTGCACACACTTCACCCATACTCTCACTATTGTGCTTTTATGCAAGGGTATTTCAGACCCTGCCTTGACAGAAGCAGAAAAGATAAGAGAGAAGTCGCTCCAGCGTGGTACGCGGCTAAGCCAGACACGTTTCAAGACTTTAAAGGGTGTAGTGTCAGCAGATGGAGACGGGGAACGTAGCTCTGGAGTTGATGATCTCGCTCGCCATGAACCACCATCCCAGGTGCTTGCTTTGACTTCACGGTGTCATATGTGGTTGCATGTTCCATATGGTGTCTAGCTTGTATACGAAAGGCCGGAGTTGGTCTTTATTAAGATAAGGAAAGATATTTTTTACATGAACCACCATCCCGTGAGCACCAGAAGACAAATAGCTAGTCAGGGCACTGGCCGAGCCAGTGACAAGCCCAGCAAAGAGAGGCATCACCTGGAAGCCAACTAAAAAGCCGCGATGATGGCGAAGCAGCCCACCTCCCACCAGGCTCTCAGGTCCTAGATGATCATGCTCACCACTCCAGCCGGATGTCTATCTTGTATTGCTTCCAATTTGGTTAAATTGCATCTGCTTAGCTTACACATTATACCTTTGAATATGACATGCCTTTCTGTTTTTGGTACATACTAGTACATCTGTGTATTAACCATGTTCTTACATCAAACTAATGTTCTTGTGTATCCCTCATCAATCACTTATGATGAGGCGGTTAGGCAAGTGGAATACTCCTCATTTAAAGAATGCAGCGTCAGCCTCCCAACATGATTCTCAAGAAACAGCAAGGCTAGATGAAGATAGTGAACGTAGCTCTGTAGTAGATTACCGCATTTCCCCTACACTAGCATCGCAGGTGCTTCTCTAACTTGGCAGGGTGATATGTGGTTGCATGTTGCATATGGTGTCTAGATTGTAATTCTTCCAATCTGGTTAAACTGCATGTGCTATTCTTCTTAGCTTATACATTATACCTGTTAATGTGACATGCCTTCCTGTATTCAGTACATAGTACATCTGTCTATTAAGCATATCCTCACATAAAACTATTGTTTTTTTGTATCCCACATAAATCAATATGACGAGACACCTTCAGTATATGCAGTGTGATATTAGTTGCATCTTTAATATGATTTATAGCATGCGCTGCTTCTAATTTGTTGAAATGCCATTTATGATGGGACACTTTTAACTTGGCGGACTCATATTGGTTGCATCTTTCACGTGGTGTCTAGCTTGCATTGCTTCTTATTTGGTGAAATGGTTTCTGCTTAGTTTACACAAACAGTTGTGAATATGCCATGCCGTCCTGTTTTTCGTATTATTCCATCCTGGAATCATGTGTTTGCCTTACATCAAAGTAGTGATTGTCAGTATCATGCACGAATGAGTTCTGAAGAGTGAATTTTATTGCTTTTTCTTGTCGGTTTTACTTGAAAATTCAAAATCAATAAAGCGGAAGGAAGTTAGCAGGGCAGCGGATGAAGGTGCTCCTTCCAAATAGAGGGCCTTTACAGATTCTACTCCTCCATCCCCCAAGATGATTTCCAAGACAACACATGCATAGACACTCAACATAGCTGTGTTGGTGATGAGCACGTCTCCCCTAGTGCACCATCACAGGTGCTCCCTCTAACTTGGCACTGTTATATGTGGTTGCATGTTATGTATGATGTCTAGCTTGTATTGCTTCTAATTTTGTTGAATTGCATCTGCTTACTTTACACATTATACTTGTGACTAAGACACGTGTTCCTGTTTCTAGAACATACAATAACTGTCTATCAAACCATGTTCTTACATCAAAGTACATTTGTTCTGAAGAACTAAATTGTTATTCGTTTTTCTTGTCGGCTTGACTTAACATGGCACAGAGAAAGAGGAAGCAAGACAGAACGACAGGGAAAGGGAAGCGGAACAATCCTGAAGATTCTGCTGGTACTGATGATGCAATAGAAGGTCAAAGTCCAGCGGAAAATTGTACCGACAGGGTACCCCATGCTACATGAGCTGCAGAACAAGCCAAACAGAAACAAATAGCTGCCACCAAACAAGCAGAGACAACCCTAGTTGTTGCAACACCTTCGATAGTACCACCAGCTGCACGATTTACTCGTTCGTCAACTCAGCTAGCAGCACATTCCCAAGCTCCCTTGCCACCTGAAACTACTTCCGAAGCACTCTTGACACAAGATGAGTTGGCAAGATCAGATGAACTTTGTGAGCTTCAACAGCAAGAAGGTAGTTGATGGATTCAAGTTACAGTTGCATGCTTCTTTATATGTAGTCTCACAGTTTTATGTACACTAACACTTCCTATGTTTGTTGTTGGACTAGCACCTAGGCGCAAGAGGAAACAATACTCAGGAATAATTCTTGATAGGTTAACTAAATCTAGAGGAGGAAGAATGGAGATCCGTTTTGAGGCAGGTTTAAAAAGGCCATGTGATGCTAGAGAGTCAGCCAAGTTAGTATCAGAGGCAGCGGTTGCTGTTAGGTGTCATGTACATATCCTCCCAACATGGATTCAGTACAGGAATGACAAAGACGAAACCCAGTTCAACACCTTCCTCGGCCATTTATCTGTAAGTATGATTATGTATGGAAACTAGTAATATTGTCTTGCTCTGTCCAATACTTTCTAGGTTGCTGATAATGAGACTCCCATAATTTTCAACAGATGAGGTTCAAGTTGGATACCCAAGATGATGCAACCAGACAAGCTTGCACCCATGTTTTCAAGTCAGCTCTACGATAGTATCGGTATAACTTGAGGAAAACTCACTTTGAAGGCAAGGCTAATAGTGAACTTGCCCAAATATCTCCAGTGGAAAATATATCTGATGAAGACTGGAGAGGCCTCTTTAAACACTGGTCCGATCCGAAGTATCGGGTACATTTTATATATGTCATCAGATCACATGTTGAAGTCCTATTTACGCATGTTCCACACAAATCTATCTTCTTGTAGGTGAACTGTTCAAAGAACAAGGCCAACCGTACGAAAGTGAAATTCCAACAGACGACAGGATCTCATAGCTATATTGCACACTGCGAGGCTCTTGTAATTAGCTGTTGTTTCACTCTTTTCGCTGTACCATATTATCATATCTATATTGACTTGTTCCAAATGCAGAGGAAAGCCCGCAAGGACCAAAAAGTACCTGAACCAAATGTTGTGGAAATCTTCAAGGACTGTCACACCAGCAAGAAGAAGGGCATGACTACACCAGTCAAAGCCGCTGTTGTAAGTCATAAATCCTCATGCCTTTTAACTACTACTTACTCTTACTTGTGCCTTGAACTGCATGGTTTGCAGCCAATGTCTATTGCTCTTTTCAATTTTATACACAATTGTCTTAGCGTATCATTGCACCTTACAAGGTTTAAAAGAGAGGAGTGATGTTATTTGATCTTGACATGTAATCTAGTTCCGTGCTGGACTTGCCCACACAACGTTACAATTGTCTGTTTGTCTGTTCTCAGTTGTTTTGTGATATGAATGATGTCATACTATGCTTACCGTATTATAAACTTCGTCTCTTTATCCCTAGCCCTCAATACAATGTGAAGAAATAGACAATACATTAGCAATGGTACATGGTCATATGTTTGGAACCTGGTTTTATTATGTACTTTGCAATAAAATACAACTATTATTTTACATGGGTTCACCAGAATAAGTTCTGTATATAGACCAAAGCTATTTTGTTTGGTTTTGCTACCTCCTTAATATCTTCTGTTTTGGTACTACTAATGTAACCCACAACTTTTCAGCGAGCTATGGAAAAAATGGTGGAACCGCCACCTTCTGAAGGTGGCGAGGCAACTATAACCGCAATGTCAGCTCTTGCTGGAGTGGGTCAGTACCTGTCCACTAACAGTGCCAAAAGCACGTTCCTGCGTAATACTAGGTTGGTTGTTAAGGCAATATCGTCCAAACTGCCTCATGATCAAGATATGCAAGCTCAAAACAATGTTGTATCTGCGCTCCAGACACAAGTCCATTCCCTAACAGAGACCCTTTGTGAAACAAGGAGAGACATTGTTCGATGTTGTCAAGATATGCATGGTTTTGAAACCAGACTATCAGACATTTTCTATGTTGTTCAGGAGCCTAGGAGAACTGAAGGCGAAGGTTATGGTGCTCCATCGGACAATACAGCACGAAAACATAACAGTCAGGTCAAATGAACTGAGCTTCTGAACTTCTGGTGGTGCATTTATCTGCTAGACTGTTAACTTTTATGCCAACCTTGCTTTTGTTTTATAGTTGTAATTTGTTTTGGTGCGATACAAAATATGTTCTTAACGTGCAGCCACCGGCTGAAGAAAACAGCAAGCCATTTTCCTATAGTGTAGGATGTTCCCTATATTTGCACTGGTGGCGAACTTTGATGCCCACCGGGTGTAGTTTACATGGGCCTCCTACGGGCCGTAGAAACAATGGGCCTTCTAAGGGCCGTAGAAACAATGTGCCTTCTACGTGGCATAGAAACAATGGGCCTTATACGGGCCGTAGACACAATGGGTCTTCTATGGGTCGTATCATCAATGGGCCTTCTACGGGCTTATGATCGGTTAGCCAAACATGGGACACTAACAGACCACATTATGACCGTAAATGGGCTAGAGTTGAAATCGTCCGTTCATGGGCTGACCATAACGGGTCATCGTTAATCGGCCGTATTTTGATGACGCTATGAAACGGCCCAACGTATTAATGGGCCGACTGTAACCACGTGCTGAATTTGGCCCACAAGCAGAAAATGACAGTAACGGGCCGTAAGTAAACGAATGTGGAAATGAGCCCAAGAATAAATGGGCCCCGAGAAGGCCAAAAGATAACATGGGCTGGAAACGGCCCAACGGAATACTGGGCCGTTAATGGGTATAAAGTGATACACTGTTCATTACGGGCCAGTTTCACCACGGGCCGTTAATGGGTATAAAGTGATACACTGTTCATTACGGGCCAGTTTCACCACGGGCCGTTAATGGGTATAAAGTGATACACTGTTCATTACGGGCCAGTTTTACCACGGGCCGTTAATGGGCCGAGAGTAATAAGGGCCTCATATGGGCCGAAAGACGTCATGGGCCATACATGGGCCAGAAGTTAAAACGGGCTGGAATTATATTGGACGGCCCAGATGACGCTACTGGGCCTAATTCGGTTAGGTCGTAAACGGGCCCTGGGTTAGCGGGCTGTAAATGGGCTATATGCGAACAGGCCGTTAACAGGCTTGCCGTGGGCCGGCCCGCTACCTTTTGACAAAGTCAAACGGGCTGGCCTTTTCGTAGGAATGGGCCTCTGTTGGGCCGTGCCACGTGACGACGTATCATAGGCGCTTTGTGTCCAATGAGTGGATGACATCTGTCCCAACGGTCAGCCGACACGTGTTTCCTCCAGCCAATGATGATTTTACACATGGAAAATCCCCATTGGTCGGGGCTGTTAACGGGTTATCGGATCCAAAACCGGACCCGATAGCTTAACGGCGTTCCGTTACGATGGATGCCACGTGTCGGTTGTAGCGACCAGACCTCAAATGGTATGTGCTGCTGTGCACCAGTGTCATCCCTGGATCAGTAATGCTGACACGCACAGTACAAATGGAGGATTTATAACAGAGTAGCAATCACACACTTATTACATCGAATATCTCCGAAGAGATTAAGTATGATAAACATGGCTTAAGGCCATCTAATAACGTTAACAGCGGAAGACTTGGAAGATAAGTGAGTCCATCAACTCCAGCGGCATCACTGAGTATAAGACCATGACCTAAGGCACCTTACTCGTCGTCTGAAAAGTCTGCAACATGAAACGTTGTAGCCCGAAAACGGGTCAGCACATAGAATATGCTGGCAAAGTAACACATAGAGAATAATGAACAATAATAATGCTATACTACATGCATATATGGCTGGTGGAAAGCTCTATGGTTACAGTTTTGCGAAAAGCCAATTTTATCCTACTTCAAAGGAATAGATTTATTTAACTATCATGGTGGTTGAAACATTGAGAAGGTACCTCCAACTCAATCCCAATTAAGTGTCATCATTAACCCAACAAAATTAATTAAAAGTATCACGGTGATGAGATTCAAATGAAAATCCAGGTACTAGATACTCAAGTTGTCCATAACCAGGGACACGGCTAACCATGATTAGTTTGTACACTCTGCAGAGGTTTGCGCACTTTTCCCCACAAGACTCGACCGCCTCCGCTTGATTCTCGCACTGCATGATGTTTGAGAAACGGATGACCGAGACACAGTCTTTCAGAAACAATCACTCTCTACTCTGGATGGACCGGTACACCTACTTTCCCCTACATCTGCTAGTCCACCTCTTCAAGAGATCCTGTAACCTACTCAGCTATGCTAGAGCCCATAATAGCTTGTGGCTACACACGGAAGTTTCTAGCATGAATAATCTTATGATCCCTTTGAGCCTGGGTGGCGGACCTTATAAAATCAGACAACACTGGGTTCTCCAGGTGCCTCAATCCACCCAGATGTGAGTTTTAGTTGCCACCTTAAGTTGAACCATTAATAAGCATCTCACATCTGTCATGAAATCACTCAAACCCAAACCACGTCTACGAGCATAGCATGGCAATAATAAAAGCAACGTAGAAGTAACTCCCAAGGGTTTGATAAGAAAAACAGGTAATAGGTACTACCTCAACTACTTCCCAATACCCACAATTTAATTAGATCCTAGTCATGCAAGTGTTTGAGGAAAACAGATCTAATGCAGTAAAACTGGGTATGAACGGGATATGATCAAACGTGTTACTTGCCTTGCTGATGATCCGCAAAACCTAGCGAGTCGAAGTAACAAGCGGCACACTCCGGGTACTCTATCACAAGCAAACAAGCATACAATCAGTACTCATCTAATGCACAGGTAAAACTCGAATGAAAGATCCAACCAGAAAGTTCAACTTAAGAACTCCGGTTTGCAAAAGAATCAACTCGAAAAAAACAACGAAAGTCAAACGGCGAAAGAAAGAAACTTCGTTTGCTAATCTGGATCTAGGTCAAATTTTACTGTAGCAAAAACCTGTTTGAGTAGATTAATCGGAAAGAGAATTTTGAGACGAAACTCTAGGCGCTTGAATCGCCTGATTCCGATAAACGAGCGAGAAGTTAAACAGAAACGAAGATTCGATCAGAAATCGAATCTGAGAAAAATAACGAGAAAATCCGACGAAAAAGAAAACGGACGAACGGTTAAATAACGAACGTTCGTTAACAGAGAAAAACCGACGAACGCGTTCGTTAAAACGAATGGTTCGGTAAACGCTCGTAAAATAATAAAACCGAAAAAAAACCGATCTAGGGTTTTTTTTAAACAAAGGGTTTTTTTTAAAACGAAAACCTGCAAAGGTCGGGCGGCGGCAGCGGCAGTACCTCGGGACGGGCTTCGGCGAGGGGCTCCGGCGGGGCGGCGACTCCGGCGGCGGGGTTGCGGGGCTCGGGGCG
>NC_057811.1:88108479-88116424 GCF_018294505.1 Triticum aestivum
AGGAGGGGGGGCGAGGGCGGCTTGGGGAAGGGGGCACCGGCGGCGGCGTACGGCGGCCAGACTCGGGCGGCGGTCCCGTGGCGCGTTCGGTCTCCAGGAAGGAGACGGGCGCGGGGTTGGGCCGTCGGCTGGGCCTTTGGCCCAGTCGGCGCGCGGGCGGTTGTTTTTTTTAAATAAGTTCCGCGGAAAATAATACGTAGAAAAATAAATAAAAATCATAAAAATATGAAATAAATTTTCCCCGTCTAGTTAGAAAATCTAGAATAGGGTGAACATTTTTATAAACCAAAATAAATAATTTGAAAACATGCAATTTTTTTAATGCAATAAAAATTGCAAATAAATTCCAAATAATGATTTTAACATTTTTCCTCCAGTATTTCAATTGTTTTGGAGAAGTCATATTTTCTCCTCTCGTTTATTTAAAATGAAATATTTTTTTGGAGAGAAAAATAATTAAAACCAAAATCCTCGTCTTATTATTTGATGAAAATCAAATTTGAAAATACGAGAAAATCCCCAACTCTCTCCGAGGGTCCTTGAGTTGCTTAGGATTTATCGAGGATTTGTAAAAATGCAATAAAACATGATATGCAATGATGATCTATGTATAACATTCCAAATTGAAAATTTGGGATGTTACAAACCTACCCCCCTTAAGATGAATCTCGCCCTCGAGATTCGGGTTGGCTAGAAAAGAGGTGGGAGTGGTCTTTCCGTAGATCTTCCTCTCGCTCCCAGGTGGCTTCATCTTCAGTGTGGTGACTCCATTGAACTTTGCAAAACTTGATAACCTTGCTGCGGGTAACTCGGCTGGCATACTCGAGAATCTTAACTGGCTTCTCCTCATAAGTCAAATCACTTTCCAACTGTATCGCTTCCAGTGGCACAGTATCCCTCAGCGGTATCTCAGCCATCTCTGCGTGGCACTTCTTCAACTGCGAAACGTGAAATACATCATGTACTCCAGACAATCCTTCAGGCAATTTCAGCTTGTAGGCAACTTCTCCCATACGTTCCAACACTTTGTATGGTCCGATAAAACGGGGCGCTAACTTTCCCTTAACTCCAAAGCGCTTCACTCCTCGAAGTGGCGATACTTGAAGATACACTCTGTCTCCGACTTCGTGAACTATCTCCTTTCGTTTAGAATCAGCATAACTCTTTTGCCTGGACTGGGCTACCTTGAGCCTATCGCGAATCATCCTTACTTTCTGTTCAGACTCCTTAATCAAATCTGGTCCAAACAACTGACGGTCTCCAACTTCGTCCCATAACAACGGTGTTCTACACCTCCTTCCGTACAAAGCTTCGAAAGGGGCCATCTTCAAACTGGTTTGATAACTGTTGTTATAAGAAAACTCTGCATATGGCAAATTGTCGTCCCAACTAGATCCATAATCTAGTGCACATGCTCTCAACATGTCCTCCAAAATCTGGTTGACTCTCTCAGTCCGTCCATCTGTCTGTGGGTGGAATGTTGTACTGAATTCCAACCTGGTTCCCAACGTTTCATGTAACTGCTTCCAAAACTTCAAGGTAAATTGGGTTCCTCTGTCTGATACAATGGTCCTCGGAACTCCATGCAAACATACGATCCTGCTCATGTATATCTTTGCCAACTTAGCACTGGTGTAAGTGGTCTTCACTGGAATGAAATGAGCCACTTTCGTCAATCGGTCGACTACAACCCATATTGAGTCATAGCCTGAACGAGTCCTTGGTAATCCTGTTATAAAATCCATGCCTATTTTATCCCACTTCCATTCGGGTATCGGCAATGGCTGTAGCAATCCTGTTGGCTTCTGATGCTCTGCCTTCACTCTCTGACACACATCACAAACTGCTACAAACTCCGCAATATCCTTCTTCATTCCGGTCCACCAGAACGTATTCTTCAAATCCAAATACATCTTGGTATTCCCTGGGTGAATCGAGTACGGTGAATCATGGGCTTCTTGCAAAATCAACTTCCTGATCTCCGGATCCTTTGGCACATATACGCGGTCCTCGAACCATAAGGTATCGTGCTCATCCTCACGAAATCCCTTGGCTTTTCCTTTGCTCATCTTCTCCTTTATCTCTTCAATCTCCTTGTCTGTCTTCTGAGCTTCTCTGATCCTTTCCATCAAGGTAGACTGAATCTCCAATGTCGCTAAATAGCCTCTTGGGACTACCTCCAAACATAGCTCGCGTAGATCCTCGGCTAACTCCTGAGGTAACTCTCCTGTCATGAGGGTGTTCACATGACTCTTGCGGCTCAACGCGTCTGCTACTACATTAGCCTTTCCAGGGTGATAATGCAATCTCATATCATAATCCTTGATGAGCTCCAACCATCTCCTCTGTCTGAGATTTAACTCCTTCTGCGTGAAGATGTACTTCAAGCTCTTGTGATCCGTGTACACCTCACAATGGTTTCCGATGAGAAAATGTCTCCACGATTTCAATGCATGCACCACGGCTGCTAATTCCAAATCATGCGTAGCATAATTCTTCTCATGGGGTTTAAGTTGTCGTGAAGCATACGACACAACTCTTCCTTCTTGCATAAGCACTGCTCCAAGTCCTCGACGAGAAGCGTCGCAAAAAACTTCATAATCCTTGCGTTGATCGGGCAGAATCAACACTGGTGATGTAACCAATCGTTTGTTCAACTCCTGGAAACTAGCTTCACATTCCTCAGTCCAATTGAATTTGGTGTCCTTCTTCAATAGCTCAGTCATGGGCTTAGCAATCTTTGAGAAATTCTCGATGAATCTCTGGTAGTATCCTGCAAGTCCAAGAAAACTCCGGATTTCTCCAACTGTCGTGGGTGATTCCCAACTTGTCACTATGTCAACCTTGGCAGGGTCTACTGCTATTCCTTCTCCAGAAATAACATGTCCAAGGAATCCAACTTCCTTCAACCAAAACTCACATTTGCTGAACTTGGCATATAACTGATGTTCTCTGAGCTTCTCAAGTACCAATCGCAAATGCTCCTCATGCTCTTCTTCATCCTTGGAAAAGATTAAAATATCATCAATGAACACCACGACAAACTTATCCAGAAACTCCATAAACACTTTGTTCATCAGGTTCATGAAATAGGCAGGTGCGTTAGTCAGTCCAAATGACATAACGGTATACTCATACAATCCATATCTGGTGGTAAATGCCGTCTTGGGTATATCCTGCTCTCGAATCTTTAACTGATGGTATCCTGATCGTAGATCGATCTTGGAAAATACCTTAGCTCCTTGTAGGCGGTCAAACAAATCATTGATCATCGGCAGTGGGTATTTGTTTTTGATGGTCACTTCATTCAATCCTCGGTAATCAACAACCATCCTCAGCGATCCATCTTTCTTCTCCACTAGAAGTACTGGTGATCCCCAAGGTGACGAACTTGGGCGAATATAGCCTTTATCCAGTAACTCCTTGATCTGCTTCTTAATTTCCTCCAAATCCTTTGCGGGCATCCTGTACGGTCTCTTAGATATTGGCCCTGTGCCTGGCAAAAGTTCAATCAAGAACTCAATGTCTCTGTCTGGTGGCATGCCTGGCAACTCTTCTGGAAATACATCCGGATAATCCTTCACCACTGGTACTTCCTCCTGTACAACTCCTGATAAGGAATTTACTTGAGTCCTCTTCGGCATATGTCGGGATACATACTTGATCATTTTTCCTTCTAGGGTGGTAAGCAAAATCGTCTTGCTGGCACAATCGATGTTTCCTCCATACAATGATAGCCAATCCATTCCCAAAATCACATCCAAACCTTGCGATTCCAAAACAATGAGGTCTGAGGGGAAAACATGCCTACCAATGGCCAATGGTATCTGAAAACATCCTTGGGTGGCCATATACTCTGCTCCTGGCGAGGTTACTAGCATAGGGTTTCTGAGAACTTTGGTGGGCATCTTAAACTTATTTACGAATCCCCTTGATATGTATGAATGCGATGCACCAGTATCGAAAAGAACGGTTGCAGTAAATGACTTAACCAAAAACTTACCTATTACTGCATCAGGCTGAGCTTCAACCTCCTCCACGCTCACGTGGTTCACATGTCCTTTGTTGAACGGGTTCGGCTTCTTCCCAGAGCTTCCATTGCCATTTCCATTTTGGGCTTCGGGACAATCAGTAGCATAATGTCCCGTCTTCTGGCACTTGAAACAAGTAATGTGACTTAGATCTCTCTTGGTTGGGGTAGATGGGTTGGTGCGGTTCTGTCCGTTTCCTCCTCCATTCCCATTACCATTCTTGGAGCCATTATGGTTGTGCGAACTACCTCCTCCATGGGTATGCTGAAACTGTCCTCCCGGCTTCGGGGTAAATCGTGGCTTCTGCTGGGCTCCAGAATTGTACTTCCCTTGTCCATACTTCCTCTTGCGGTTCTCAATCTTCTGTTGCTTCCCTTCAATCATGAGAGCTCTATCTACCAGCTCCTGGTAGTTGTTGAAGGTTGCTACCATCAACTGCATACTCAGTTCATCATTCAGTCCTTCCAAGAATTTCTCTTGCTTGGCAGCATCTGTAGCAACGTCATCTGGTGCGTAACGTGCTAGCTTACTGAATTCCTCCACATACTGGCCTACGGTGCGTCCTCCTTGGCGTAGATTACGAAACTCACGCTTCTTCATAGCCATAGCTCCTGCTGAAACATGAGCGGTACGGAAAGCTTGCTGAAACTGGTCCCATGTGACAGTGTCAATAGGGTGCCTGGCTGTATAATTCTCCCACCATGATGCTGCGGGTCCATCAAGCTGATGTGTGGCAAAACGCACTCTTTCCGCATCTGTGCATCCTGCAGTGGTCAACTCCCTTCCAACTTTGCGGAGCCAATCATCTGCAACAATCGGCTCGGTGCTGCTGGAAAACACCGGCGGGTTTAGCCTTAAGAAACGGGCTAAGTGATCAATAGGTGGTGGTGGCGGTGGGTTATTGTTGTTGTTGTTGCCTTGGTTCTGAACTAACACTTGCATCAGGGCATTCTGTTGCTGAATCAACTGGGTGATCTCTGGCGGGAAAACAAATCCGATGTCGCGTCTCGGAGGCATCTGATAGGTTTAGAAAAGATGAGAGTTAAGAATAGAATGGGGTCTAGAGAGAAAACACTACCCATATGCTCATGAGACAAATTCAATCAATATCACTCAATCAATTCAAACAAGGCAAAACAATCGATCTAACTAGCGTTACAAAGTGCTTGAACTATTAAATGGAGGAAAACTACTACTAATATGGTGGTCTACTAAAAATTCTGATAGGTTGAAGACTCCATGATGTCTGCTCCAGCTTCATCAATCCAGTCGTCTTCACTTGGTTCCGAGTCGGTGTCGTCGATGATGATGTAGTTATCCGGACAAGTGCATTCGTCGACTTCCGCTTTTGGCACTAGATTTCCCACGAATGCTCCAATCTTATTCTCCAGGTCGTCAATCTTCCCTACTAGTGCGTTGATTTCCTCCAAATAATCTTCGCGTGTAGTCTTGAGTTCTTCTTGGAGTTCCTTGATCTTCGTTAATGCCTTCTTCAGTTCTTCCTTGTCCGTGCACATTTGGTTCTCCTGGCGACGAATGTGTTGGTTCTGCTCCTGGATGAAAGCTGCAATTGATCCATCCTTCTTGGTCTTAATCATCTCCCATTGCGCGTCTCGACGTCCACAAATTTGGTAAATTGTATCCTTAAGCTCCTGGTGGTAGACTTCTCCAATGCGTCCCATGGCGATGTGTGCGGCCATGCTCTTTCCTAAACTCCAAGTTGGTGCTTCGAAAACCAATCTCATGGCACTAAACATCCTTCCTGGAATGATAACTTGAATCTTCCAGCTCTCCTCTTCAGGTAATGTGGCGTTGTAGGTTCCGGTGATGCTTGGTATTCCTATGTTCAAGTACTTGGTGACTTCCTTCAAGTGTCGACCAAACGGTGTGTCTTCATCTGGTTGCATGAACTTGCTCCTTGCATTCGCCATTCCTAAAAGAGTAGAAAGTGGAGAGGGGTCAGAAATGAGAAGAGAGAAGCTTTCTAGGGCTTAAGCTTAGTGGTCGTGTCCTACAATCAGCGTGTGCTCTGATACCAACTTTGTAGCGACCAGACCTCAAATGGTCTGTGCTGCTGTGCACCAGTGTCATCCCTGGATCAGTAATGCTGACACGCACAGTACAAATGGAGGATTTATAACAGAGTAGCAATCACACACTTATTACATCGAATATCTCCGAAGAGATTAAGTATGATAAACATGGCTTAAGGCCATCTAATAACGTTAACAGCGGAAGACTTGGAAGATAAGTGAGTCCATCAACTCCAGCGGCATCACTGAGTATAAGACCACGACCTAAGGCACCTTACTCGTCGTCTGAAAAGTCTGCAACATGAAACGTTGCAGCCCGAAAACGGGTCAGCACATAGAATATGCTGGCAAAGTAACACATAGAGAATAATGAACAATAATAATGCTATACTACATGCATATATGGCTGGTGGAAAGCTCTATGGTTACAGTTTTGCGAAAAGCCAATTTTATCCTACTTCAAAGGAATAGATTTATTTAACTATCATGGTGGTTGAAACATTGAGAAGGTACCTCCAACTCAATCCCAATTAAGTGTCATCATTAACCCAACAAAATTAATTAAAAGTATCACGGTGATGAGATTCAAATGAAAATCCAGGTACTAGATACTCAAGTTGTCCATAACCAGGGACACGGCTAACCATGATTAGTTTGTACACTCTGCAGAGGTTTGCGCACTTTTCCCCACAAGACTCGACCGCCTCCGCTTGATTCTCGCACTGCATGATGTTTGAGAAACGGATGACCGAGACACAGTCTTTCAGAAACAATCACTCTCTACTCTGGATGGACCGGTACACCTACTTTCCCCTACATCTGCTAGTCCACCTCTTCAAGAGATCCTGTAACCTACTCAGCTATGCTAGAGCCCATAATAGCTTGTGGCTACACACGGAAGTTTCTAGCATGAATAATCTTATGATCCCTTTGAGCCTGGGTGGCGGACCTTATAAAATCAGACAACACTGGGTTCTCCAGGTGCCTCAATCCACCCAGATGTGAGTTTTAGTTGCCACCTTAAGTTGAACCATTAATAAGCATCTCACATCTGTCATGAAATCACTCAAACCCAAACCACGTCTACGAGCATAGCATGGCAATAATAAAAGCAACGTAGAAGTAACTCCCAAGGGTTTGATAAGAAAAACAGGTAATAGGTACTACCTCAACTACTTCCCAATACCCACAATTTAATTAGATCCTAGTCATGCAAGTGTTTGAGGAAAACAGATCTAATGCAGTAAAACTGGGTATGAACGGGATATGATCAAACGTGTTACTTGCCTTGCTGATGATCCGCAAAACCTAGCGAGTCGAAGTAACAAGCGGCACACTCCGGGTACTCTATCACAAGCAAACAAGCATACAATCAGTACTCATCTAATGCACAGGTAAAACTCGAATGAAAGATCCAACCAGAAAGTTCAACTTAAGAACTCCGGTTTGCAAAAGAATCAACTCGAAAAAAACAACGAAAGTCAAACGGCGAAAGAAAGAAACTTCGTTTGCTAATCTGGATCTAGGTCAAATTTTACTGTAGCAAAAACCTGTTTGAGTAGATTAATCGGAAAGAGAATTTCGAGACGAAACTCTAGGCGCTTGAATCGCCTGATTCCGATAAACGAGCGAGAAGTTAAACAGAAACGAAGATTCGATCAGAAATCGAATCTGAGAAAAATACGAGAAAATCCGACGAAAAAGAAAACGGACGAACGGTTAAATAACGAACGTTCGTTAACAGAGAAAAACCGACGAACGCGTTCGTTAAAACGAACGGTTCGGTAAACGCTCGTAAAATAATAAAACCGAAAAAAACCGATCTAGGTTTTTTTTAAACAAAGGTTTTTTTAAACGAAAACCGGCAAAGGTCGGGCGGCG
>NC_057811.1:88116808-88119922 GCF_018294505.1 Triticum aestivum
GGCGGCTGCGGGTTAAGGGGAGAGAGAGGGGGGGGCTATATATAGGAGGGGGGCGAGGGCGGCTTGGGGAAGGGGGCACCTGCGGCGGCGTACGGCGGCCGGACTCGGGCGGCGGTCCCGTGGCGCGTTCGGTCTCCAGGAAGGAGACGGGCGCGGGGTTGGGCCGTCGGCTGGGCCTTTGGCCCAGTCGGCGCGCGGGCGGTTGTTTTTTTTAAATAAGTTCCGCGGAAAATAATACGTAGAAAAATAAATAAATATCAGAAAAATATGAAATAAATTTTCCCCTTCTAGTTAGAAAATCTAGAATAGGGTGAACATTTGTATAAACCAAAATAAATATTTTGAAAACATGCAATTTTTTTTAATGCAATAAAAATTCCAAATAAATTCCAAATAATGATTTTAACATTTTTCCTCCATTATTTCAATTGTTTTGGAGAAGTCATATTTTCTCCTCTCGTTTATTTAAAATGAAATATTTTTCCGGAGAGAAAAATAATTAAACCAAAATCCTCGTCTTATTATTTGATGAAAATCAAATTTGAAAATACGAGAAAATCCCCAACTCTCTCCGAGGGTCCTTGAGTTGCTTAGGATTTATCGAGGATTTGTAAAAATGCAATAAAACATGATATGCAATGATGATCTATGTATAACATTCCAAATTGAAAATTTGGGATGTTACATCGGTCACCCTTGACGAAAGCACTTCTGTGACGCGCGATTTATCGTCATGGAAGTGGACACTTCCGTGATGATAATTTTGGTAATGTCATGGAACACTTCTACGACAGCACAGGTATGACTATCTTGATTCTGTCATAAATTTGTCATGGATGTACATGCATGACAGAAAACGTGACCTACTGTGACAAACACGTATCATCACGGAAGTGTATTTTTTTGTAGTGAGATATTCCATCCGCTCGATAATGCAGTGCATGTAAATTTTTTAGAAGTCAAACTTTGATCAGGTTTACGCAAATGTTATTTATATCTACAATACCAAAGATACATCATACGAAACTACATCTCATGGTGAATCTAATGGCATATGTTTGTCGTTCTAGATGTAATTGTTTTTCTCCACGTACATGGTCAAACTTTGTGATGTTTGACTTTTCAATAAATCAATATGCTATGGACCGAGGAGAGTGCCTAAGTCGAGAGAGATCAAGTGCGTGTGAAGGAGAATGAGTAAGTGTGCAGAAAGAGTATGTGTGTGAAAGAGAAAGTGACAACAAACGATAAATTAGAGAGAGTGTGTGTTTTTTCGTTTCTTACACGAACATCTCACGCATGCATCTCCGAGATAGAAATGCGAGGCGAGAAGATACACGAAGATAGCTAGTGTGTGATTGTTTGCAACGGAGAGAGACACCCCTATAGCACATGTCCAATAGAGGGCTGGCCAACAAGGAACAAAGGTCGAGAGGGACACATGGAGAACATGGACGCATGGGGAGGGCGAGAGGGTGTGTTTGTGATAGAGAGATCCCCTTGAGATCGTGAGGGGACTATATGGGTGGGAGATCAAGGGAGGTGCATGCGCGATAGAAAGATGCCCCGAGAGAAATCGAGATAGACCATGCACATCTTTGTGATGGAGACTAAGATTAGCTAGTCATATACATATAGGGGGACTGCGTGTGCCTACAATTGAGTGAGAGACCATCATACTTGGCTAGCTAGGCATGAGATTGTGTGTGTGTGCGTGTGAGATGGAGAGAGAACAAGGGAGAGAGATAAAGTTTTAGATGGGCCTATCGAGTGCGAGTGAGATATGCATGTGTATGTGTGACCTAGGTAGATGGAGAGTTTCAGAGAGAGGGGGAGAGCTCCGAGACGACAGAGTGGTGTGTGAGAGAGTTATGGGCAACGAGCCAAGGAATTTGTGTGCATACGATGAGTGCACCCAAGATATCTAGTTTGGACTAGAGAATCATACATAGTGTGCGAGAGAGACCTATAGATGGAGTATATATGCATGCGAACTAGAAAGACCCCCCCTCCCACACACACACATACAAAGAGAGAGAGATGGAGAGAAAGCGAGAGGGACCAACAAGGTTTGTGTGTTGGATGCGTGCGATAGAATTGAAGATTGTCGGCAAGAGAGAGAGAGAGAGAGAGAGAGAGAGAGCAGGAGTCCGGGAGAGGGGGAGGTCGCGTTTTATGCATCAAAGACTGATATAAACCATGTTTCGATATAAACTTGCATTCAAATATTTAAATTGGAGAACATGTTGTCTGCAATCCACACATGAACGGATATATGCGTATATCAAACAAGTTCATTAATTTGACTTTCAACATGTTCATGGAGTACTATAATACTGTACAACATGCTACTCGATTGAGGTGTTCAATTTTGGATTTAGTTCACTATTTTGACCTGGTGAACGAGCTATTTCATTGAATCGAGATATTTCATTTTGGGTTTGATTCGCGTTTTTGAGTGGGTCAACTATTTGTCATATAGTAAATCGCTAGCAACGAGCATGTAAAAACACATTACTCCCGAGCATCATCTCTCCATCTAAAAAAGAAGTGGCAAGCTAATATTTCAAAATTTGATTTGAATCGACTTGGTAAGGTAGACGTGGATGCTCGTTCTCCCAAATTTTGAACGAACCGTTAAACATCCTCTGCTCGGTGGAATTCGCCCGAGCAAATAAATGGGAGACGCGAAATTACTATCCTATGTGGGACACGCATCAATTGGACCGTTGTACATCGAGCGTAGGTTCGTAACTTCATCCAAGCACGCCTTCTCCTCGGCCGAAATGACATGTGCCGAATAATTCATAAACCATGGTCGGCAAAACACGCTCTCCTCGCCCGAAATAGGTCGCGCCCACTATTTCAAAACACGCTCTCCTCGCCTGAAATCGCTCGCGCCCACTATATTTCAAAACACTCCCTCCTCGCCCGAAATCGCTTCCGCCTACCATTTGGGGAGAAGCAAAGTTACTATATTATCCCCGACCCTCAGTACACAGACCCAAGCCAAGAAGCCTAAAGGCAGGGGTAGAACTGTAACTCCCCCTCACATTTCAGACAAATGCGTCCGTAAAACATGGTTCCACTACCCTCCCAACCCCCCCCCCCCAT
>NC_057811.1:88120190-88124307 GCF_018294505.1 Triticum aestivum
ATCACCTTCTCCCCGGAAGCTCCCTTCTCCCGAGCCGCGAAAGCTCAGCCCCTCCTCCATGGCGCCCCCACCACACCAATTTCACAGCCGCCCTCCTCCCTAATGCCGGAGACGCTGTCCATTTGCCGTCGTGCACTGGGCCGTGTGCCTCTTACTCCGTGCTGCTGGAGCTGCCTCAACAACGGCCGTGTGAACCATACCGGAGCCGATTCACCCCCGCCGTTGTTCACGGTGCCGGAGCGGCTCCAACTTCGGATCCGTCCAGAGTCCCAGCGCTGCTTCCCCGTAGCCGTCGACCGTCGTGACATCGTTGTTTCCCTGCCGCCGGTCGCCACCGCAACCGCGCCGGCCTCACTGACTCGGCAGCTCGACCTGCCTACTTCACCATGCCGCCAGATAGGTCGCACCCTCATCTCAAATCACTTCATTTAGGCATCAGTTGTCTGAATTTTTATTCTGGGCCAATCGATTCCCAATGGGAAGCAGCACCCCTCGAGGCGGCGGAGCTCCTAGGCTGCTGGTTGGCTAGTGTCTAACATAAGGGTGTGGGGCCGCAAGTTCGCCGTGGAAGCAGCGCTTAGATGGATATCTTAGAGTTGTGTGGGTTGAAGGTTCTGCCGCCACCGGATCTGGATGACGGGGAGTCTTTGTGGATTGGCCCGGGGGCGGCGCAACCACGACAGTGCGGTGGGGCGGGGAGCGGGGTTTTGGCCGGGGCCACGGACGGCGGAGGCAGGCTGCTCTGCCGTTGGTCGCTGGCTGTTCGGGGAAGATTCCTAACTGTGTCAGCCGGGAGGCACAAGACGGCCATCAAGCCATCCGGCGTAGATCGGACAGTACCAAAATAAAATAAAATCGTGTGACCCCAATTTAGTCTTCAGTCAATGTCGTTCTTAACATTATGCGTAATCTGCAACTTCAGCCACACCGTCTTCTGACTCACCGCAACTGCTCCAACAAGGGAATCATACACCAGAAGGGAGCTATAGTCCCCACTCAACAGTTCCCTGCATCGAATGCGCGTGCCCGACATGGACAGCCACAACAACTGCAGGGCCATCGACAAGTCAGCACATGATGCTCACTCCTATGGATGGCGGCCAGATAGGTTGTACCCTCATCTTACTTGTGTGCAACATTTATGGCTTTGTTATTCATCTAAGCATGGAAAATAGATTATCACATTTCACTGTATATTCATGCTGATCTCTTACGGGTCTTGTTCAGGAGTTAATGTTGTTCCATAGTTCAGCTAAGATACTTGTTCTTTAGGTAACGTTGTTCCATAGTTATCATCCATCAGCCAATGCTATCCCACAGGCTGGTGATTATAGTATTATACCACTTCTAGTATTACCTATGTTGTTCTTTAATACTTTTGTGTGCCATCTAGTTAATCTCGAGTACAAATGATACATATTCTGTAGCTTTCATCTGTGTTCTCCCTTTAGTTTTTGAGACCTGTTGCTGCTAGTTAACCCCAGTCCTACTATTTATGTCGTCTCCTACAGGCACTCATTACATAAATCTAACTACTACTTGTCTTCCATGCATGTCCGATATAATTGCACAAACTGATATATCCACAAGAACCTCACGGAGGAATGTAAAGGCCAATAAACTTGATGTCAATGATACCCAATATGATGGAACATGTAAAGGAAGTCCTTCAGAAGACTTGCAGAAAGATGTTGAATCCTCTTCACCCCACAAGGTCCTTGCTCTAACTTGGCCCGTGATATGGGTACAACATGCATATAATGTCCTGGAGTGTATCTACTCTGTTGCAATGCCATGTGCTTAGCATGCTGATCATGCATGTAAATATGTCATGCCTTCCTGTTTTTCAGTACCTATTCCATTCATGATAACATGTTTTCAAATTCAAGTACTGTCATTCTACTCTATCGCAATGCCATCTGCTTAATTTGGACATCATGCTTCTGAATATCTTATGCATTATTATTCATCAGTATGTACTTCATCTGTCTACCACACCATGTTTTTTTTTACATTGAAGTGTTGTTCTAGTGCTCTGTTGCAATGTCATCTTAGTTTCCCAATCATACACGTGTATGTTACCTTAGTTTTTTCTGTACGTATTCCACTAACATACAGTCTTACATTCAACTAGTGTTTTTTTTACTGTGTTGTCCTGTCGTATCCCTAGCTCTTACACCATACTACCTCCGTCCGGATTACATGTTGCCGAAATGGATAAAAATGATGTATCTAGAACTGAAATACGCCTAGACCCATCCATTTTTTTCCGGATGGAGGGAATACATGTCAATATGTCATGCCTTTCTATTCTTCAGTACCTATTCCATCTCTCTGTTGTAGCATGTTTTATAATTGAAGCACCATTCTTCTATACAAGGCATGCAAGGGGAAGACGGCTATGTTAGAATCTGAAGGGTTACAAACCAGGTCTTTGCAAAAGATCCAAACGCCAGGAGATAATAAACCAACTCCAGTTTTTATAGATACTGCTCCAGCACAGAGAAAGATAGCATAATTGTGAGATCATTGGTCGGCCCGTGACGCATTTAGGGAGACCCATGGATGACTAGTC
Source organism: Triticum aestivum (assembly GCF_018294505.1). Taxonomy (NCBI): domain Eukaryota; kingdom Viridiplantae; phylum Streptophyta; class Magnoliopsida; order Poales; family Poaceae; genus Triticum; species Triticum aestivum. The sequence continues at coordinate 88,122,766 of NC_057811.1, forward strand.
GTACAAGACAAAGATAGCATAATTGTGAAGGACTCTATGTCCACTGACAAAGCCGTCTAGGATTTGTAACCCTAGGTTCTCGGACTAAGGTAACCCCTTTATCTTTGATATTACTATTCATCCAACCTAACTTTAAGGGGCATCCTACAAAATGCTCTGCTAGAATCATACTCATCGACTAGGAAGAGAGGTGTGAGACAATGCGTGAGAGACATGCCTAAATATAATGTGCGTACAGGAGACACATAGGCAGGTCTATGTATATAGAAAGGGTCAATGGGGATTGTGCGTGTGTATGCTTGCGAGAGGAAGAGTGCTTGTGATAAAGGTTAGTGAAAACAGTATTAAATGGTTACGAGAGGAGGGAGGGTTATATCGAGAGCATGTGTGTGAGAAAGACACCTCGGGAGAGAGTGTGTGAGCATGTGTGAGAGACCACCGATGGAGACTGAAACTACACGTACAAGACTGTTGTACACATTGATTAAAGATATAAATTGTATCCAAATATTAGGATGGGATCATGATATTTGCAATTCGCGTAAGGAACGGTCATTGATCCATCAGACATCTAGATTCTATCGAATTTGAGCATGTCTATGTTATTATTCGACACAATTGATCCACATAGTTAGTATTTTGAACTCCAGACAATGCATCGCTTTAGCAATCGAATATAAACGTGAGTATATAGTTCATGTTGTGTGTGTAAAGCACATTATACATACGAAAGTTACACAATGAACATTATAAATAGCTACCTATGAACTAGCATACATTTGAATTCAACTTAAGGTGGTTTTAAAAATCGAATTCAACATGAAGTCCATTCAATTATTTGAATTTGATATCATGGCATTTGTAAATCATACCTAAATTATGGGGGCACCAATCTTTGCTCTGATTTTGTACATAATAGCATATGTAGTCGTGTACAAAATAGATTCTAATTTAGCTCCTCCATTCCAAAATAATCGTAGTTATAGGATTTTCAAGTGTCAAAATTTCAAAAAGAAGCGGATAATTTAATGAGGTTTTCAAACATACAAGGTCAAATTTAACGTTGTCTATTTAGGTCAATCCTCAAAGTTCAAGAGTACTCTAAACGTGAATGCTTGTGTTTCAAAATTTTGAACGAAGCGCCAAAAGAGCCTCTACTCGCTCGAAACCGTGTGAGACCAATGTTTGGTAGTACAACGAAATTACTTTTCTAATAACTCCAACCTGTGAAACCTACCGGCCTGACGTCCAAAGGTCTAAACCGGGGTAGGTTTGTAGCTTCATCTAGACGCCACGCAACAGCCTCCGAAAAACATTCATACACAATGGTCGCCTAAGCACACATGCGCGCGGCCGAAATCGCTCCCGCCCACTATTTGGGACACCTGGGATTACCATCCTACCCCCGACCCGCAGTAGGTCCAAAATTTAAGAGGGGGGCAAAGTTTGTACTTTCCCCAAATTTCAAACAAGCACGTCACATCTTCTGTTCAAAAAAGCCAAAAACAAGTGCGTCCCAGACCGAAACATGGTTCTCCCCCC
>NC_057811.1:88429884-88450316 GCF_018294505.1 Triticum aestivum
TCGTCCGTTTTGCGGTACGCCAAACCCCTCCCGATCAACAGGACCCCCGTTTCGACCATAGGAGGTCCGTTTCCTCCGTTTTGCGGTACGCTACACCCCTCCCGATCAACGGGACCCCCGTTTCGACCGTAGGAGGTCCGTTTCCTCCGGTTTGCGGTACGCCACACCCCTCCCGATCAACAGGACCCCGTTCCGAATGTAGGAGGTCTGTTTCCTCCGTTGTGCGGTACGCCAGGCCTCGTTTCCATCGCCTGTTCCGTCCAAGCCCTCCCGATGAACACGACCCAGCCGGTTGGCTCCCACGCGTTCCGTTGCCTCCTGATGAACACGACGCATTCCGTTGCCTCCCCTGAACACGACGCATTCTGTTGCCTCCCCATGAACACGACGACGACGCTGTTTCTTCGTTCCGACCCAGCCATGTACACGAGCACTGGCCGTACGTATGCGCGAGTAGGCGTTCGAGACCCCGCCCGTATGTACACATACGTGGCCGTATTTTCTTTCTTGCACCCTGGCCGCTGTACGTACGTGTACATGCTACGTGTGCGCCTCTACTACGACACGTACGCGCCTCTACTACGAAACGTGCGCGCCTCTACATCCACAAGTATATATGTACGTACACGTTCACGACCAGAATGACAACGCTATGTACGCTTCGACCAGGTGGGTCCCGACTGTCAGGCACTTCCTTGCCTGCGAAGATGTAGCTGGTGGGTGCCAGCAGTCAGGGGGCGAATCGTTTTTTTTTTTTGCCCGGACGCACTTCCTGGTGGGTCCCAGCAGTCAGGGGCAAACATTTTTCTCGCGAAATACGGTGGCCCGTCCGGGGGGTCCCAGCTGTCAGGTGGAGGAATAATTATTTTGCACATAATAAGGAGGCACTTCCTTGCTGCTGCCGTGGACCCAGCTGTCAGCCTCTCCACGTACAGTCCATGTTCGATGGAAGTCGTTCCTTGACCACGTTGACCACGCCGCGCCGAGAGCACCAAGGCAGTGGACGACGGCGAGGCCTAGGAAGGGGACAACGCAGAGCCGGGGAAGACGCGGCAGTGGATGCCCGCGCATAGAGGAGTACGAGGGTTCACTGGTTCGCTGCGGTGTGAGGCTGCCATCGCCGCAGAATAACAGGGGGTGTGGGTAAGTAGAGGGATGGCCTGGCCAGCGGTGGGAGTAGTAGGGGGCGGTGAGGCCTCCGCCGCATCGCAGCTGGCCACGGGAGGCAGGAGCACGAGGCACGACCGGCGCTGGTTTGGGCGGCTGGAGCAAGAAGACCAGAGGTTGAAGAAGCACTACGGCCGTTGGATGGACATCGTACGGTCACTGGAGCTAGAATCGTGCATATTGACTAAGTTGACAAAGCCCTCCGTCCCCGTCAACTTAGTAGGCCCACAAGTCAGCCTGCCACTATACTGGGTCCAGCTAACAGGAGGAGTATTCATTTTTTTGTGCGTAATAAGGAGGCACTTCCTTGCGTGCGAAGATATAGCTGGTGGGTCCGAGCTGTCAGCGGCGGTAACATTTTTTTCGCGAAATACAGAGGCCCTTTCGGTGGGTCCCTGATGTCAGGTGGAGGAATCATTATTTTGCGCGTTATAAGGAGGCATTTCCTTGCGTGCGGCCATGGACCCAGCTGTCGGCCTCTCCACGTACAGTCCACTTCAGATGCATGTCGGTCGTTGACCACGTTGACCAGGCCGCGCCGAGAGCACCAGGGCGGTGGACAACGGCGAGGCCTAGGAAGGGAACGACACGGAGGCAGGGAAGACTCGGCAGTTGTTTCCCACGCGGAGGGGAGTACAACTGTACGAGGGTTTACTGGTTCGTCTGCCGTCGCCGGAGAATAACAGCAGGTGTGGGTGAGTAGAGGGATGGCTAGGCCAGCGATGGGAGTACGGTGGGGCGGTGAGGCCTGCGCGGCAGCATAGCCGGCCGCGGGGAGGAGGGAGCAGGCTGTCCCGTCGGCGCTTGTTTGAGCGGCTGGAGCAGGAAGAGCAGAGATTGAAGAAGCACGACGGCCGTTCGATGGACATCCAACAGTCACTGCTTGTGCGTCAACCTTTTTTTTAGGAAAGCCTCAAATCTGTGGAAAACAACATACAGCCCATCTGCCATTATTTCTAATAATTTACAGCCCATTTGCTAATTCTTAAGGTTTTTTTGGAGCCCATATTCTTTTTGTTAGCATTACAGCCCATATTGTGGCCACGGCTAAAAAATTATACAAAATTTTGTATATTTCGGTGCGGTCCGAACTGTTTTTAATCCCAAAATTTCGACTCACATTCAAACTGATTTTAAAAACAAATGTATATCAATATAAAATCCAACAAATTCTCCACGCATAAAAATTAATGTAATTTAAAATCTCGAAATGAAAAAAAGGATATTTGAAACTAATTGCCGGTTTGATGTGTTTTAAAAATGTACAGCCCATTTCTCATTACTGATATGCCATTTTCTCGGCCAGCCGAATGAAGCTCTCCTCGTCTTGAAAGATTTGCAGCCCAACAGGACTGACAAAGCGACTTACTTGGCAAATCACAAAAAAACTGGGCTGTGGCCGTGGACCCAGCTGTCAGCCTATCCACGTACAGTACTCTTCCGATGGAAGTCGTCCGTCGACCACATTGACCACGCCGCGCAAGGAGGAGGACGACGGCGAGGCCTAGGAAGGGGACGACGCGGAGCCGGGGAAGACGCGGCAGTGGATGCCCACGCGGAGAGGAGTACGAGGGTTCACTGGTTCGGCTGCGACGTGAGCCTGCCGTCCCCGCAGAATAACAGGGGGTGTGGGTGAGTAGAGGGATACCCTGGGCCAGTGGTGGGAGTAGTAGGGGGCGGTGAGGCCTCCGCGGCATCACAGCCGGCCACGAGAGGCAGGAGCACGCGGCACGACCGGCGCTGCTTTGGGCGGCTGGAGCAAGAAGACCAGAGGTTGAAGAAGCCCTATGGCCATTGGATGGACATCGTACGGTCACTGGAGCTAGAATCATTCATATTGACTAAGTTGACAAAGCCCTCCGTCCTCGTCAACTTAGTAGGCCCACAAGTCAGCCACCCACTATGGTGGGTCCCAGCTAGCAGGGGGTATTCATTTTTTGGTGCGTAATAAGGAGGCACTTCCATGCGTGCGAAGATATAGCTGGTGGGTCCGACCTGTCAGCAGGAGGAACGTTTTTTTCGTGAAATACAGAAGCCCTTCCCACGTACAGTGCACGTACAGTGCGTAATAAGGAGGAACTTTCCTTGCGTGCGACCATGGACCTCGTGGGTCCTAGCCGTCAGGCTCTCCACGCACAGTCCTCTTCCGATGACTCTCATATGTTGACCACGCCGCGTCGAGCGCACCGAGGCAGTGGACGACGGTGAGGCCCCAGACTGGAACAACCCGGAGATGGGGAAGACGCGGCAGTGGAGTCGCAGACGGAGAGGAGTGGGAAACTTAACTGGTTCGGGTGCGGGGTGGGCCTACACTCGGCAGAGAATAACAGGAGGTGCGGAGTGGAGGGATGGCCTGGCCGTCGGCAGGGTAGCGTTTCGCTGAGGAGCGCAAAACAACGCCGCTAGACGCCGAAGGCTGGAGCAGGCGGTTCCGGCGGCGCTGGGAGAAGAAGCCGAGAGATTGAAGAAGAATGCCGGCCGTTGGATGTAAATCCAATGCCTTCTTAGGCTTCGACCTACTGGCCCACATGTCAGCCAGTCCATTTGTTTTTTTAGTCCATTTGGTGGGCTGGGTGAAACAATGATGTAGCATCTATGCAGCCCGTTTAAATCCCATTTGCATTTTTCTCGAAATCCGCGGACTTGCTGGGCTGGGTGAAAATATCATGTTGGGCTAGACGGAGAAATGTTATAAAAACATAAACACATGATTGCACGTTAGTAAAATCTTTGCAAGCTTGTGTACGCAATCACTAGGAGTTAACTTGCCAAGTTATATATAAACAATTATTATTATTATTTTGTAAGAACTTTCAACTTACAAAATAAAATATCATTTTAATTTGATGAGTTAATAGTACGTGGGCTATTATTATTTTTTAGGCTAGACGTGGGACAGTTAAGTTGGTTCTAGGGGAAAGTACTGGGAGAATACTCAGTTTACATCGAAAAAGAAAGTGGGAGAAAATTCAGAGACCTGCTGGGTCCACCTGAGGAGGGGAATATGTTGGGAGGAAGGAGATTCAAAGCATGGCAGCCGAGTGAACTAGTTTTTTTTACGGACAAGTGAACTAGTTTACATACATAAGCAAATAGCCTCTAAAAAATCAATCAGGTTAATGGGTTCTTAAAAGAAATATTTCGGACAAAACAGATAATTACGACACATAGGCTAATGCATGAAACACTCAGATGATAAAGGTGCTTATAAACAGATAAAGTACAACATCTAGACCTTCCTGGCACGCTTGATCATGACGCTGCGGCTGTCCGTGTACTCGTCGGTTAAGGGAAGCAGACACACCCTCATGTCCAAGATTTGCCTATACATGTCGTAGCATGCGTATGCGTCCTTGGCCGCGTAGGTTATGTAGGCTAGATTCAGAGGTACCTCCCACGTGTTCAGGTCGTCTTTTTTCATGTTGGCGTATCAGGGGTCAATGATGGTCTCAGCGAGGTCAACCACGGAGTCCTTCTCCTGCCCGTTGCTAATGATCTTGTATTGCTTCTGGATGTCGACAAGCTTGTTGCACCAGATGGCCGAATCGTCGCGTTCTTCCTTCTCTCCACCGTAGCGAAGGTGCAGTCGGCGCTGCCGATGAAACGGGCGAATGCTCCAGAACCTGGTGCAGCCATAGGACTGAGGCGAGGCAGAGCTTCACCGAGTCCGTATCGTTGGTGTACATCACATTCAACTTGGTGCAGCCATAGGACTGAACGGTGAACTCAAAGGGGAACTCCTTGCTGAAGTCCATATCCAGCAGGCTCACCCCTCGGATTGCCATTGGAGTCTCTTCGAGTGAACAAGTGTGTAGGCGGCGGCAGTAGTTCATTTTTCAGCTCTTGGGGAACTGGATTCAACAATAAGCTGAGTGTGTACAGGCGACAACAGTTACTACCCCTCCCTCGTCCGCTGCACGCCCGGCAGAAGATGCACCCTCGGCCACACGTCGGTTCACGAGCGGGTCTGTATTGGTACTGTAATAACAGGAGTTAGTGGTCACTTTACTTAAATTTAATTAGCTTTAATAGAAATTTATACTTAAAACAAGCAATGCATTCGCTCGTTCTATCAGTGCCATAGGATCAACATGCACAACAATTAGAATTATTATTCTCAGGACGCTCACGATCAGCACATTTGTCGCACTTTCACAAAGATAATACTACCAAGTTTGAACTGTTTGTTATGGTTGTTGTCCTCTGCATCATCATGCCGTGTTTCCCAGCTTGCAAGATTTAGAACCAACAAATAAGATCCAAATAATAAGTACAACAAAGATGCCTACACATCTCACTGATTCCCAGCTTGCAAGATTCAGAACCAACAAATAAGATCCAAATAATAAGTACAACAAAGGTGCCTACACATCTCATTGATTCCCAGCTTGCAAGATTCAGAACCAACAAATAAGATTCAAATAATAAGTACAACAAAGATGCCTACACATCTCACTGATTCCCAGCTTGCAAGATTTAGAACCAACCCATTAGAGCCTTTTGATAAAGTGAATATCGGGATTAAATCCATCTTGGCTAGCCATGTCATACAATAGAAGAACTTGGCGAATGCTCTTGACCGTCACAACATCTGTAGTTGAGTATTCCTGTTTGCATAGTGCAGATAATAAAGAGCATGATTACTATAATACTGGCACTAGTGGAAGTCAACCTGCAGCTCCACTCGATGATTCAATTCATGCCACTTTTTCTGCAGTTCGCCTAAAATGAAGCAAAGATTGCATCATTCAGCTACGGCTCATCTTGCAAAGGCTAATAAAATGTTGCACGAGATTACCAGCAGAATTTGATGGAGATTTTGGAAACTCCAATCACCATTTTGTGCAGTTCCACCAAAATTGAGAGATGTTGCCCATGTAACATTTTAGTTGAACTACACAAGACACTCATTCCAAAAAAGTGTTTTGTGCAGTTCACCAAAAGGTCACAATAGCAACAAGGTGAAATGGATATCCCTATCTGCACAAAAAGATAGAAAGTAAACAGATGCTGGTCAATAAGAATATACGAAACATATACAAAATGAAAAGAAGCATCTTAATTATGTTCATGGCAATCACGCAAGGACAGTAGAAATTTTAAAACGTCAGCAATGCTTCATGTTACCAGAAGCATTACGATCAACTATGAGATTCCTCAAATATGGGAATACTTTAATGGTGGCATTGCTTGTTTACGAGACACAGTAAATCAACAGCAGCTAAAGAGTTGGTTTAAGGGCATGGGACCGTGGGGACACCAGGACACTCAGCAGCGTAAAGGAGCAACTTACTTATCATACTGGGGAAAACAGCAGGAGTGCCATTTGTAACACAGTTTAATTGCATCTTATCACTCGAGGCATTAGATTAATAATAACACTGGTTAGACATGTCCCTAAGGTAACAGTGTGATCGCTTCATTTTACATGCGCCCTTACATTAACAACAGCAAAAGGTTGGTATAAGGACATGCGACAGTGGACGCATCAGCACAATGTACCTACAAGCTGGCATAAAGTGCTGATGCCGAGTTTGTTCATGCTATGTGAGGGCAGCAAACCTAATCCTGGAGACCTTGTACTATGTGAGGGCAGCAAATCTAATCCTGGAGACCTTTTACTATGTGAGGGCAGCAAATCTAATCCTGGAGACCTTTTACTATGTGAGGGCAGCAAATCTAATCCTGAGACCTTTTACTATGTGAGGGCAGCAAATCTAATCCTGAGACCTTTTACTATGTGAGGGCAGCAAATCTAATCCTGGAGACCTTTTACTATGTGATGGCAGCAAATCTAATCCTGGACATACTCTGTTGACTTGTCCACCAGCCGCCACTTTCTATCCTTTTTTCAACCAATAATAGATATGTTCCTTATCCAGTTTGTACTGCATTTTCCCATTATTTCCCTTTTCAACCAAGAGACCGGTTGGGTATCCGGTCTCTACTACTTTCACCATATTATTTCCTCTTTGAATCAAGTCCTAGATTCATGCTACAACTTTCCCCCCTTTCTTCGTTCTTTGAACAAAGCCCTAGATTCGAATGCATGAAGTAGCTTTACCTCTAATAATACTAAAAATTTAGGTGGCTCTGAAAGAGCTGATGGGAGTAGAAAAAGATGCACATGCAGACACGTGGGGAGCTGGGGCGGTACAGCAAGGCCGCTTTCGAAGAACTTATACCTGAGGGTCGCCGGGATGTCGGCGGCGGCAGGTCAGATCTGCGGACAATACGGCAGGGAGGAAGAAGGGTCGGAGGACCTCCCGAGCCGGCGCTGTGTCAGAGAGAACGACACGGGCAGAGGACCGGGCCCCTCCGGCAGCTGTGGGTTTCCTCCCTCGGCAGCGATGACCGCGTGAACGATGCACCTTTTAGTCCTCTACACACACTGGCCGAAGGGATCCGGCCGGATCTGTGACCAGCGGTGAGCAGAGAGAAAATGTCGCTACCGTTGTCTTGTTTATATCTAGAGAGGATGAGAGAATGAAGAGAGAAACCCTAGTAAAGCAAGCGCTCAGGCCCCTGCGTCCATATATAGTGGAGTGATTATCTTTTTTCTCTCCACGACAAGCGTTTCAATTTGTGTACGTGGCATTAAAGAAAAGAAACTCTCTATTTAAGGTGACTACTGTACGGCTCCTACTTACTACTAGTAGTACTACAGTATTGTTCACTTGTGCTCCCCGCCCCTCCATTCATTGAACAACCCCACGGGTGAATAAACATACAGTAAGTACTGTATTTATATAGAACGAACAAGCTCGAACTATTTTCTCGTAGTTAAAAGTTGAGGGCGGGGATTTTCCCGTGCTTACTGCTGGAAAGACTTGTGATATGACCACTCACTATAGTCATGAATTAATGGCGCTCCGACCGGGGTGATGCCCCCCTTCCGTTCCGCGCTCTAATCTGGTGCATGACACGTCGACCCGGATGCTGGCTCTCCCACATGTCGGAGTAGTAAGAAGGAGCAAAGAATGATGCGGTATATACTAGTACTATACTACTCCCTCCGTTCCTAGATATAAGTCTTTGGAGAGATTTCACTATGGACCACATACGGAGAAAAATGAGTGAATCTACACATAAAATGCATCTATATACATCCGTATGTGGTCCACAGTGAAATATCTACGAAGACTTATATTTAGGAACGGAGGGAGTACTACTCAGGTCGGAGGAGTGCGAACCACGGCAGCCTAGTGAACCAGCAGTGCGAACCACGGTAGCCCAGTGAATCAGCAGTAGAAAACAATGTGGTGATATGGCCATAAAAAACAATGTGCTACGGTCCACACTGTAGCATGTACAGTAACACTCCTCTTTGTTTAGATCCCTGAGTTAGAGCTAGTTTGGGTTGAAATAGCCTCAAATTATCGAAACAAGAGGGGTTAGTTTGAGCTAGTTTGCTCTAACCCAGCTAAAAAAACTAGCCCGGTGGAGAGGTTCTATTTGGGTTAGTTATCCTCGGGCCCACTAAAAGAGAACTAAAAAAATCTCCCCTGCCCGCACCAGATCACTCCCCCCCTCTCGCACGACTCCTATCTGTTACCCATAGGGCCGCTCACCCTCTCTCTCCTCCGACCGCCCTCTCCTTCCGGCCTCCGCCGCCCTACTCCGACCGCCCTCTCCTCCGGCCTTCGAAAGTCGCCCCGCTCCCCCTTCACCAGTCGTTTTTCTCCCTCTATCGTGCGCGGCGGCGGCGCATCTACCAGGGAGGTCGCAAGAGGGGTGAGTTTGTTCATTCCTTCTCTGTCTCACGGCCATATCATTGATCTTGCTTGCACTAGCGCTAATTCTGATTTGGAAAAGTAGATCCTGATCAAACTTGGTATAGATTTGTGGTGCACGCATGGAATTGTTTGATGCTGCTTGATGAGGTAATAAATCTTTCTAGAGGCCCAAAGATTCAGGTCACCTTTCTAGGTATTTCAATTTCAGGCTTGCATTATTTCTAGAGGCCCAAAGATTCAGTTCACCTTTCTAGGTATTTCAATTTCAGGCTTGCATTATTTCTAGAGGCCCAAAGATTCAGTTCACCTTTCTAGGTATTTCAGTTTCAGGCTTGCATTATTTCTAGAGGCCCAAAGATTCAGTTCACCTTTCTAGGTATTTCACTTTCAGGCTTGCATTATTTCTAGAGGCCCAAAGATTCAGTTCACCTTTCTAGGTATTTCAGTTTCAGGCTTGCATTGTTTCTAGAGGCCCAAAGATTCAGTTCACCTTTCTAGGTATTTTAGTTACAGGCTTGCATTATTTCTAGAGGCCCAAAGATTAAGTTCCCAGTCGGCGGCAAGCGGCCCTGCTACCCATGCCGGTGTCGACCTCAACTCGCAAGGGCCGGCGTCGAAGGGGTTCCCGGGGCTTGGGCTCTACAGAGCCTTCCTCCAGAGCAATGATGGCGAGCTCCTCCCTCGGTGCGTGAGGGGCTCCGGGCTCCCTCCCTATCGTGAATGACTTCCGTGATGACTTAGCTCATTCTTTGTTTCATGAAGTATTTTTTTTATTTTGTGAAGCTTGATTGATGACTTGTATGTTTAAGTGGGATATCTCATTTGTATGGACAAAGTAAAAATTATCATGTTTTGCATGCTTGATTTGTATATATGGTTCGGTTATGTCAATTGTGAGCGGGAGGAGGCCACAGAAGAGCCGGCCACACCAAGAGGGTGCTTGGATCCAAGGGACTTATTTTAGTCTGACTAAAAATAGTCTCTTGAAGAGGCTAAAGTTCCAAGCACTCCTGACTAAAGAGGGGCTAAAACTAGTCTTGAGACTAAATTTTTTTAGTCAGGGGTACCCCTACTAAAATGTGGATTAGTCCTCTCTCTCCTCATTTAACTCCTCTCCTTTAACACAGGCGAGTTTTGGATTGGAGGGTTTGGAGGATAATAAATGCTCATTAACTTGATTTTAGTCTCTTTAGTATTTGGATCCAAGCATGGGTGAGGCTAGCAAGTTTTAGTCCCACTACTTTTAGTCATGGAACTAAAACGTATCCAAGCACCCTCCAGATCTGGCAGGAAATAGGGTCCAAAGTAGTCAAATGATTGAGATAGAGCATTTATTGTCAATCTAACCCTGCCATCCATACACCTCTTTGGTTTAGAGTTAGTTCAGGGTTAGAATCTAACTCTAACCTCTAACTGAGTTAGAGTTCTCCTCGTCTCGGTTCATCGCCATCATACTTTCCCCATTCATGTGTTTTCAGTATCCTGCGAATCAAAGAGGCCCTTTTTTGCGGGAAAAATCAAAGAGGCCCTTTTTTGCGGGAAAAATCAAAGAGGCCCTTAGACTGGTTTCGGTCCGGTCATTTTTTATAAACGTGTTATGTCCAAAATTTAATGAACGTGCTCCGGTTTCCACGAAAATAATCCGGTTTCATGTAGTAATTCATTCATTTATTTATTCTTCTGCGGGGGGTTTGCATGTAATTCGTGAGGTCTGAAATGTAAAGTACCCCGGCATATGCTCCGAGTCATGCATGCACTATGACCCAGATGCTCTATGTCCCACATGTCGGCGAATGGGAGCACGTGGAAATAGCCTAGGAGTACATATAGGAGGATAAATGCATGAAATAATATGTACTGTGAAGCGTAGTTGTGGTTCGAAAAGGAGACCTAAAGTGATGACAGCTATAGGTCGCACGCACCCAACTAGTGGTACTATACATACGACTAATTTTTCCCTCAAAAAAAAGAGGCACGAGTGCTCAGTACTCCTATTCTATAAACACGAGTCCCATCTGACAAGAGCGTCCGTGCTACAGCTAGCTCTCCTCCCTCGTTTCTCTCTTCTAATTCTAAACTCGGCCGATGCCCGGTGGGCGGGGTGGGTTTTCTCAACTGCGGCCCCACCTCACAGTGAAAACGTTACGACTGATATAAAAATGCCATATACTCCCTCCGTTCATAAATATAAGCCTTTTTAGATACTATTTCAAATGGAATACAGCATAAAGATGTATGTAGACATAGTTTAGAGTGTAGATTCACTCATTTTGCTCCGTATGTAGTAGTCACTTGCTGTAATCTTTAGAAAGACTTATATTTGGGAACGGAGGGAGTACTATACTAATAAAACATTAAGGCCAGGAGGCGATGCAGTGCTGGTTACAGGAGGCAAGAAGAGATGCATCCATCGACGACGTCCACCTCCTCGACTCAGGGCGCCAGCCCACCGAACGGCTCCTAAGTAGCAGCGGCTTTCGTGGCCAGGTCGATGTGCTTCTGAACAATGGCGTCCAAAGATTCCAGCCGCTGGAAGAAGGCCCACGTCTTTCTGTCCTCGCTTGCCTTGTAGTGGCCTATGTAGACGATTTCCTCGTAGACGTGGATGTGCAGGTCGACGGTTTCTTGCATGGCGAGGCGCTGCGCGGCGAGCGCGGCCTCTAGGTGCACATTCTTCGTCACGACCTCCGGCACCTGCAAGGCCACCAGGGCTTGAAAGAGTTCGTCACCATGGAGGCCGATGAGGGTGGCAGGCAATGAGGAGCCTGGGCGCGCGGGCTGGAGCAGTACGGCAAGGTCGTCCGCGCGCTTCTTGACGGCGGTGAACTTGCGGATGGAGTTGACCATCATGTCGTCCATGCGAGAGGCGAAGCCGGCGTCGGTGAGGGCTACGATGCCTGCGGTCGCCAGCACCGTCTGGAAACGCTGCGCGGTGCGGGGCAGCAGGCCGGCGCCTTGGATGATTTGGCACAGCCGACTGCCGCTCGCGTCCATCGCCTCCATAGGTGCTTGTGGCTTCTGGTCACTTGGTCTTGGATTGGAGTGAGCAGTGTTGCACAGAGACTTGGGAGTAGATGGATTGGAGTGGTGGGGCGCCTTTATTATATGAGAGTCCAAACTGTGTTGCATTGACATCGTGCCGGCTCTATTATGCTTCTCCAATTAATACCCTCTGCATGTAATTGAGGATGCATCATTGACCGTTCAACGTCTCAAGAACCGCTACCCTCTCCCTCTTTGGCATTCAAGCACCTATGGACCCATCGACGACGTGGTGCCTATGGTGACTTCGTAAATTTCAAGATGATAGTGCCGTGCGTGTGTGCGTTCATAGGGGTGAGTGTATGCGCGTGTATATGAGCGCTTGCGTCTGTACTGTGTAAAAAAACGTAAATGCGTGTCAAAAAAAGACTAGTCAGTATACTCAATATTGTGCACCTCGGAGAGGAAAACGATAGAACTAGTACATATTTATTTACGGTGCAGATTTACTCATTTTGCTCCATATGTACTCCGTCTCAGTGTAGTCTAGTCACTTGTTGAAATCTCTAGAAGGGAAAATACTCCTTTCTGGTTTACAGGGCTATACTAGCAAGTAGTTGTACGTACAAGTACAATAGTGGGCTCACATAGCAATTTTGTCTCATGCAAGAGCCTGGCTATATGCGTGCTCCAATGTTCGCAACTGCAGTGTTCGGTTTGCGCTTGGCTCTTCACCTCTTCGAGAAGACGAACAATGATGTTACTACTACTGCTTCTACAGTGTCGAATCCACTGCTGCATGTCCGTCCACCGCGAGCGGGGCGGATAGCTTGTTGTAGAAGTACTACTAAGCAAAAGCCTGTCCTCATTTGCAAGCAACTGCGCGCATGGGTGAGGGAGAAGGCGTGTAGTAAAATCAAGCTTCTCCTCGTTGTACGAGTTGACGCGACACATCATAGCACTGGCCCCACATGCTTGCCTCTAAACTTGGCTGAAAGACCTGAAGTGTACAATATATTTGCTGCAACCTCTAACATTTACCCACCACAAATTAAAATATATGTGGCCGTATGCATCGTTCTGATGCAGAGGCCGGGGAGTCCCCCCTTTTCAAAAAAAACAAATTAAAATATATATTCCTATCTTGACCAGATGAGCGTGCAAACTACAATCACCAGGGTGTCAAGTAGGGCTAGAAGACTATTTTAATTTTTTTTTAAACTTCGAGACGGCCACATAGCATGGAGCCGACCCCAACGATTTTAAGCTTACAGGCACGGTACACACTATCCTAGACTACTCTACAAATGAAACTGCCACACGAGCGTCCGGGCTGCGCTTAGCTCTTCGCCTCTTCGGGAAGTCGAACAATGATGGAGTACTACTGCACTGGAGGAGTACTACAGTACGCTTCTGGCCATCTGACACCGATTGAACTGCTGCATGTCCACCGCGTGCGAGAGGGAGAGCGTGTAGCGAAAGCTTCTCCTAGTCTTGCCAGCCACCACGCTCATGGGCGAGGGAGGGACGCTCCTGCATTTGCGTGTATGACAGGTGGGCCCGACAGGTGTGTGGCCAACCTGTCATACAACCAAAGGCAGGTGCAGTTAAGTCCGCGAGGGAGAGGATAATCAAACTTCTCATTGATGTACGAGTTGACGCGACACATCAAAGCACTGCACTCGATATATTTCAATAATTTGCGTTTACCGATGCATTAATTACAATGCATGCATGTCGTGACTCTCCTTTTGATACTTGCATGTGTTGATTTAATGCACCTTGAAGTAGTATAAAATATGTGACGGAAAAGCTTTGTAATACCCCGGCCAAAGTCGAGAGATGGTTGTGCACGAGCAGGGCGAGGTCATGCAGACCGAACAGGACCCGACAATGGAGCTCTCTAAGGTCTCGATGGACCTCACCGTGCTCCACTGCCCCTTGTGCCTCCACCCCTTGACGCCTTTAGTGTATGAGGTTCGAATACACCTTGTCTGTTCGGCTGATTGAGCAAGGTGCAGGTTTCTTGATTGATGTGCTGTTCGATTGATTTCTGTAGTGCAAGGGAGGGCACCTGGCCTGCGCGGACTGCCGCGTCGAGCGCCCCGGGAACCAGCGGCAGTGCCAGAAGTGCGAGCGCGGCAGTGGCTTCGACGTGCAGAACATGGCGGTGGACTCCGTCCTTTCGTCGGTGAGGGTGGAGTGCCCGCATGAAAGCTGTGGGCTCTACGTCACTTACCACAAGCTCGCCGATCACCAGAGCGTGTATCCGCTCGCACCCTACAAATGCCCCGTGCCCGTCTGCGGCTACGAAGGCCTGCCGCCGGCGCTCTACCACCACATCAGCACCGCGCATCCCATGCCCGTGCATAGGATCCATTATGGCAAGGTGCTCCAGCTGCAAGTGCCACTGTCGGAGCCACGGCTCTTGTTGTTCGCGGAGGAGGACCGCCGCGCGTTTTTCTTGGTCGGCGGCGTGCTCGACATCGGCGCGCCTATCGCCGTGTCAGTCGTCTGCATCAGAGCGGGGGCGTCCCCACTACCACACTACGTGGCCAAGCTGTGGGCGAACGGCCCGCCGGGGGAGCCCAAAGGCACGACCGACGCTGTCAAGGTGGAAATGGAGGTGACAAGCAGCAAGGATCCCGGTGACATCGACGTGCAGGAGCTGACCTTCTTGACAGTTCCGCCCAAGCTGCTGGCCGTGGCTAAGCTTGTGTCCCTCCACATTCAGATTGACAAGCTCACGTCCTAAATGTTTCTACAGTGCCTTCTGTTTATCTTAGTAATATGCTAATATAGGGATTACCTTGGTCTACTTTAGCTTAAGAAATGGTGGGTTTTGGTGGCGATGCAGCAATTACTTCGACATCAGATCAGTAATTTCCAACAGTCGAATGGATATTTTGTGTCTGTTGGATATAAAGTTCCTTTGGGTAAGAAGTACTACTTGTCATCAAAATGGATAAAAGGAGATGTATGTAGACATATTTTAGTTCTAGATACGTCCCTTTTTATCCATTTTGATGACAAGCACTCCCTCCGTTCCACAATACATGCCTTCCATTTGTCAAAATATAGATGTATCTAGACATGTTTTAGTATATAGGTACATCCATGATAGAGCAAATCGGATGGTTGAGAACACTATAATTCGTAGCTACATATGCGTGTGTGACTCCCAGATGCAGAGGCCGGGGGTCATCATCCTCCTTTCCGAGAAAAAAACAGACGCGTGTGTGAGAGCTCGCCACGCGGCTATTCCTGTCGAACGCCCCATTAACCGTAAGATATGTATACGACAGTGCCAGTTATTGCACGTACACAGCAGTACTCCCTCCTTTCTGATTTATAGGGCTTAATTCAAAAATCTCACCAACCAAGATGGTGAGTGGTGGAATATTTTTTGTAGTTTGCAAAAGCACCTAATTATTGCTCTTGTTTTTCTCAAAAAATTATGTTTATCAATGCATTAATTGCAATGCATGCATGCATAAAGTACATGCATTGGTCAATTTTCTCTTAATACTTGCATGCAATGATTTAATGCACCTTGGAATCTGAACATGTGTTGGGGAACAACCAAATTGAGCCTTATAAAATGGAAAAACTAAAATTTTGAGATAAGCCCTATAAAACCGGAAAGGAGGGAGTAGAAAAAGAAGTACTCCATCCGGGAATAGTGCCGCACTTCGAAACTAGAACCGTCAATAAATTTTGAGCTTGCGTCTCGTCACATTCCAAATTACGCCACGCTATATTGAATCGCAAACCTGTTCACACCGATCACAACCTAAACGGTTTCCCACTTAGGAGTGTATTAGTACCACGCTATATTGAATTGCAAACCTGTTCACACTGATCACAACCTAAACGGTTTCCCACTTAGGAGCGTATTAGTACTCGGTTATAAATACTAGTATGCCAAGATGACTGCACATTCCTCCTCAACTCCTCATCCACAAAAACAAACAAGTCATTCAGCATCCTTCCCTTGCGTCTGCCATGGCCAGCGTGAGTTCTGGGTCGAGAGATTGCCACCAGGGAGAGGCGAGCATGGAAGCGGAAGCACGAGAGATGTCCCTCCTCGCTGCGAGAGCAGCCGACATGTCCCGCCGCACGGAAGTAGCAGCACAGAGGTCCCGCCGCGCCGTTGATGCAGCAGATTGGTCCGGCCGCCCCGCGGAAGCAGCAGAGATGTCCTGCCGCGCCATGAATGCAGCAGAGATGTCCCACCGCGCCGCGACGGCCTGGGAAAATTTCTCGTGGGCAGGCGACGACTGTTACAGGCGCATGCATGCGATCGTCCATAGCCAGATGGATCGGATCTCCGGCTGGGCGAGGTTGCAGGATGACATGAAAGCCTCGTTTGAACAGGCTACCGGCGTCATCCGACAACTAAGGGAGGGCAATGAGAGGCTCCGGGCTGAGCGCGACCTGCTGAGGGAGAAGATCGTCCGAAGTGCAGACCAGCAGGAGGAGACCAGTGCCTTGTTGAAGAGGACCGGCGTCACCGTCAAGAAACTTATGGACGAGAATGACATGCTCTGCAACGAGCGCCAAAGGTTGGTGGAGGAATCCGTGGATGTTCTCAAGCAGCGTCTTGAGGACACGAAAGAGCTCATAGCCACTCACCGCAAAGACTAGTTCCCGCGGCCTGCAGCAACGCATCAAGACAGTAGAGATCAGCGAGCCAGATCCTTGTCTTCCTTCTTCTTTTGCCCTTGTGTATTTCGGGCGTAGCCGCATGTGGCTTTTTTAATTATCTTTCTAATTATGTAAGACAATTAATCGTCCTTATCTTTCTGTGGAAGATCAATGTTGCGAGGCTGGAATGAAGAAAACTCTTGCTGTGGCGACCGTGGCGTTGCTGTTCTTCTAGTTGTTGCTGGGCTTCCTTCAGTTTCCTGGTTTCTTTTGATGTAATAATCGGTTTAGGATGTGGATTGTGTCGTCGATTGTGAAATGTTGGGTTCTAGCACAGATGTTTGGCCTTTGTTGGCCTCTTGGGATGTTGCGATTTCAATCTGGTAGCTTTTAGTCCTTCGTGTTAGGCTGGAGTTGTGCTGAACTTCTTGTGAATTGTGGTGGTTTTCAGTAATGAAAATCGGAAGGGGCAAGCCCTTCTTTGATCAAAAAAAATTAATCGTCCTTATATATTCATCAGTCTTGCTATAAATCGTAGTAGATGCTATATAGGTCCGTCGGATCTTACATCAAGATCCGTGCTTTCAGATTTTCTTTTTTCTCTCTTAAATCTCAGTCGAGTGAGACATAGCCACACCATTAAACAGAGGCTCGGGCGCCATTAATGGAGACCTTGGGAGAGAGGTGGACGACAGATGGAGGTCAAAGGGCTCTCCTCCCGATAAGCACGCACAGGGGTCTGATCGCACGCCTCTCGTACTCAAATAGCTACCCTGCATGGCGCCTCCTAGGTAATAAAAAATGGGGACGCGTGGTGGCACATAAATGGTACTAGTAAGTAGAACGCCCACGGTTTCAATAATACTTGTGTTTCCGATTGTAACGTGACAGCACTTGTTCCAAAATGACTTTGTTGATTGTTAATGTGTGCGCCTTCGCAAATCGGACTGCAAATTTACCACATCATGTTGGTGCCATGTCATGGCACCAAGCCAAGTTTCATTATTTTCATGCGTGTTTTGGATTTACAGGAATTAAAAAACTAAGTTTCTCAATGTTTCCAACCCAGCCACGACGCCCAGAATTTTGAATTTCATTCCCATTTCTTGCATGGAACCTAGAAATTTACCCGAGGACACACATGTGATTTTTCAACCAACTTTGGTGCACTGGAACATGTGCTTGTATTTCAAATTTGAATTCTGCACACAAAGGTGACACGTTCCCTCCCAGAACCACGAGCCTTCTTGAGAGAAGCTCCGATTTGCAAGAAGCTTATACCAAAATTTGTTCCTATTCGGCCAATTTTTTTACCACGACATGGTACTACCATGACATGACACCATGCCAAGTTTCATGATTTTAAAACCAAGTTTCTCAATGTTCTCGACCGAGCCACGATGCCCAGATGTTTGAATTTTATTCTCATTTTTTGCATGGGACCTACTCCCTCCTTCCATCTATATAGGGCCTAATGTGTTTTTCAAGACAGCCTTTGACTATTGACAAGATTAATAGCACATGAGATGTATACTATGAAAATTATATTATTGGAAGCTCCTTTGACATACAAATTTGAAGGTATGCTTTGTGTAAGTTGCATGTCATATATTATTGCTCTAACGTTTGGTCAAAGTTAGCCTCGAAAAACGCATTAGGACCTATATAGATGGAAGGAGAGAGTAGAAATTCACCCGAGGACACAAATGTGATTTTTCAACCAACTTTGGTGCACGGGAGCATGTGCTTGTAGTTCAAATTTGTATTATGCACATTAAATGACCAAAAACTCAATTAATGTATAAATAAGGCCAAACGAAGCCGGAATTATTCCAAAATTTAACAGGGCACTCATGTAGTTCTGTGTTGCCTTTGTACATAAACTCAAGGGGGACAACGTATATCGTTTCGCACTCAAAGGTGGCACGTTCCCTCTCAGAACCACGAGCCTTCTTGAGAGAAGCTTCGGTTTGCAAGAAGCTTAAACCAAAATGTGTTCCTATTCGGCCAATTTTTTTACCACAACATGGTAGTACCATGACATGACATCCATGCCAAGTTTCATGATTTTCAAACGTGTTTTGGATTTACAAGAATTTTAAAACCAAGTTTCTCAATGTTCTCGGCCGAGCCACGATGCCCAGATGTTTTAATTTCACTCTCATCTCTTGCATGGGACCTAGAAATTCACCCGAGGACACAAATGTGATTTTTCAACCAACTTTGGTGCACAAGAGCATGTGCTTGTAGTTCAAATTTGACTTATGCACATTAAATGACCAGAAACTCAATTAATGTATAAAAAATGACAAACGAACCCGGAATAATTCCAAAATTTAACAGGGCACTAATGTAGTTCTATGTTGCCTTTGTTAAGAAACTCAAGGGGGGGCAGCGTATATCGTTTCACACTCAAAGGTGGCACGTTCCCTCTTAGAACCACGAGCTTCCAAATCGGCCCAAATTTTTACCACAACATGTTAGTGCCATGACATGACACCATGCCAAGTTTCATGATTTCCAGGCGAGTTTTGGATTTACATGAATTTAAAATCAAAGTTTCTCGATGTTCTCGGTCGAGTCATGACGCCCAGATGTTTGAATTTCATTCTCATTTCTTCCATGGGACCTAGAAATTCAACCAAGGACACACATGTGATTTTTCAACCCACTTTGGTGCATTGGAGCATGTGCATGCAATTCATATTTAGATTATGCACATTAAAAGTCCAGAAACTCAATTAATGTATAAAAAGGGCAAATGAACCCGAAATAATTCCAAAATTTAACAGGGCACTCATATAGTTCTATGTTGCCTCTGTAAATAAAATCAGGGGGAGGCAACATATATCGTTTCGCACACAAAGGTGACAAGTTCCCTCTCGAAACCACGAGGCTTGTTGAGAGAATCTCCGGTTTTGCAAGAGGCTTATACCAAAACTTGTCCCAGTTCAACCAAAAATTATACGTATGAAAACAGGGTTTAGATTATCCCAAACATCTCGCTACCTAGACCAATAATGTACTATGATTTGAATTCAACATAAAATGGATACAAATATTTGAATTGGAGAGCGTATGGTACATGTAGTTCATAGTGAAATATGATTACTGCATATGTATGTTTTTTGTTATCAAGATAATATTTACATTATTGTATAACTTGACAACAATCGTATTCAAATAAGGAAAATTGATTCAAATTTAGTCCATATGGTAGACGACAATATATATGTTCACATGGTGGAGTAAAATGTTCATATATGATGGAAGATCAAAATGTATGACTACATCAATTATAAACCGCAAGGTCACCTAACGATATATTCGAATTCAACATAACGTGGATTCAAAAATTGAAATTCGAGATCATGGCATCTGTAATCATATAAAAAGGGACATTACTCTTTCTTTGGTGGGAATTGATTTGTTTTTTGTTGTTGTTGAGGGAAGTGCGAATCGATTTGGTACTGTGCAGGGTAATCTTGTTCTCCCGATTTTTTTTACATTTTTCTTGTAGTTTTTTCAATGGCATCTATAGCAATATAGTAAAAGGGGACATGACTCTCTTGTGTCTTGTATGAATTGTTTTTTTACACGTTAAGTTTGTTCTGCCGAACAAGGAATCCGCACCTTGTTATCCCGAAATTTTCAAGCTCGAGTATCTTTTGTCTCACCTGCTTTGAAACTCCCGCTTCTTCAACCCGCGCCGCGCCTTGTTATCCCGAAATTTGGATGCGCGCGAGAACTCCCTCCTCATCCGAAATCGCTCCCGCAGCCCACACACGCGAAATCCCCCTTCTACCCCTCAGCCGGAAATGAAGCTCCATGTCGCGGTGTCAAAACCGGTGGGGGTACGCTGGTAACTTACCCTACATTTCGGACAAGCGCGTCCCTAAG
>NC_057811.1:88450713-88458057 GCF_018294505.1 Triticum aestivum
GAGGCTGCCAAAACCCGCAAAACCCCACGCTCCTCCGTCGGCCTCCAGACCGCCGCCCAGCCGGAGACACTTCCCCGACTACGTCGTCCACCGCAAACAGCTCGCCGTCCCTCATCCACCGCACCCGATGAGGATCTGTTGTCGATCTCGACGTCCCGCCGGATCAGCCGCCCCGTCCTCCACCTCCAAGGAGCTGCCCCGACGTTCGCCTCGCCTATCGCGCCACCTCAATCCCCACAGCGCCGTCTTGACCTGCCCCACCGGAACCGCAACACCCTCACCAATTCCTCTGATGAAGCCGAGGCCAACTCGGCGCCACCAAGGAGGTTCTGCACTCACCGCTGCATTTTATCTTTTATTCGATCTCACGGGCCTGCTGGTGCTCGATACCGAGCAGACATGGCGTGTCTCCATCAACGGCGCCGTCGCCGGCCACATCATCCACGGCGTCTCTCCCCCATGTTGTTGCTTCCTTGGCGGCGACTTCCACAACGGCACTAGCTGCAGCTGCTCCGGCTCTCGCTCGCGCTGCGGCTCTGTTCTTGCTGTCGGTCGCACTGCTGCACTGCTCCTGCTTTTGTTCGTGTTGCTGCTCTGCTCTTTCTCTCGCTTGCGCTGCTGCTGCTGCACGACCTCCGGCAGCTACAGGAGTTGCTGCTTTAGCACTTGCTCGCGGTGCTACTGCACGACTTGCTCTCTGCTAGTGCGTTCCCTGCTCGAGCGTCTGCTGATTTAGATCACTGCTTCTCTGCTACTAGTGCTCGAACGCCCTAAACATCTATTGCAATGCTTTGTTACTAGTTCAATCAGTTTCGGTAGTAAAATTCAGTTTCGACTGTGAAGTTCATTTTCTTCAGTTAAGTTCAGAGTGAACAGTACTTACAGCATCTGTCGGAGCGACCGTGGCGCGGCTGATGCGTTTTACATCTAGCACTTTTTGGTGATGTATTTTACATCATCTATTGTAGATAATATTAGGGTCCCACTTCAGATTAACGTTGTCTGTCTTGTCATGCTTCAGCCTCGTCGCCGTACACCTTAGCGGAGCTGCTCCAACGACGGAACCATCCATCACAGCGGAGCAGTACCCTCAGCGCCGTTTCCAGAGGCCTCGGATCTTCTTCCCCGCCTCCGACAGTCACACCAGCATCATCACCATCCTCCACGTCCAACCCAATGATGCTGAGGTCCACAAGGCTATGCCAAAGAGGTTGTACACTCGTCGCATCACTTTGTTTCTCCATTCCTCTGTTCTTCCAATTCATGTGAGCCAAACACCTAGGTTGACTGAAATCCTATGTTTCCAAATGCTCTGTTTTGCACGTGCATTCCTATCCTATTCCTGTGTTTTTCCTGTCCCTGCGTTTATAGAATCCTCCAATTCTAAGGAGCCCATACAGATTTACGTCATTTTCAGATAGGCATCAAAGAAAACTCTGTGTGTTATGTCCTGCTCCTGCCGTGCCGTCATCCACCCCACTTGAGGTGCACCATCGACAGAAGTATTCACTGCAGCAGAGATCCCCCTGCAGCCTTCCTTTCGCCGCCTCAGATCATCTTCACCGTTGCCAGCAGCCACGCCAACTGCATTACCATCATCGACTGAGCAGATGAACCTGAGGACTACACAGTTCCGGAAGAGAGGTCGCAGTCTTTCGTGTTTGCTTACGTTATACATCGGTTATTATTACCTGCTACTTTATTGTTCAATCTTGAGTTTTGAATTGCCCATGGGTCTCATATCGAGCCAGCAACAAATAGTATCTGTCTACTATCTGGTTCATCTGGGGTCTTCGATGTGGTTCATGTTGGGTGGGCAACAAACAATAGATGATCCATTGTCTATCTTTTTAAACTGAAGCTATAATCTACCTGCTATCATTAGTTTTGGATCCATCCACTCGTTTGCTACCATCAGTCTTGATTTTTGCATGCACCCCTTAGGCCTTACAAAATCTAACTATTTTTTTATTATGCATGTCAGATATTGTACACAATCGTACTGAACATGTAGAGAAAAAGAGAAGACCGTTGCGTGCGAATATAATGTCATGCAGACGCCGCTCCATGGTGGGCGAAGTGCCCCCCCTCCTGCATTTCCAGATTGTATTCCAGAGGAAGATAACTATTCAGATGGAGATTCAGAAGGAGCCGACCACGCCTGTTTACCACCTGAGGTGTTTGCTCTAACCTGGCATGCTGATGTTGGTCATATCATGCATATGGCGCCTTGCATTGCTTACATTATACATCTTATATGTCATCAGCTTAGTTTAGACTTGCTTTGTGTGAATGCCACCTGTTTGGTTTCTATATCATACTCCCACCATTCCTAAATATTTGTCTTTTTAGAGATTTCAACAAGTGACTACATACGGAACAAAATGAGTGAATCTACACTCTAAAATATGTCTATATACATCCGTATGTGGTAGTCCATTTGAAATCTCTAAAAAGACAAATATTTAGGAACGGTGGGAGTATATGGGAATTATGCAATGCCATCTTCTTTAGCCAGGCATCATATACGTGAATCATGCAATGCCATCCTGTTTAGCCAGTCATCGTATATGTGAATTGTATTGTGCCATATTTTTTTCCATAATGTATTCCATTTGTCAACAATGTTTATACATTCATCTACTCTCCCTGTGCATCAGCCATTTGAGTCGGTCATGGGAAAATCTAGAGTGAAAACAAGGTCTTCTGAGCAGTCAGTGCTACCTGTCGATGCAGATTTCTTGCTGGTTACAGATAGCTCCTCAGGGGAGGATTCAGAGAGAGATGACCAGTCGTATTCCCCCCCCCCCGAGGTGCATGCTCTAACTTGGTTGGGTTATATTGCTCATATCATGCATATGGTGTCTTGCATTGCCATGCCATCTGCTTAGATTAGACATGCTTTGTGTGAATGCCTCTTGTTTTCTTTCTATATCAGATATGTGAATTATGCAATGCCATGTTTTTCAGCCAGTTATCATATATGTGAATTATGCACCACCATGGAGCCAGGCATCATATATGTGAATTATCTCATGCCATCTTTTTTTTTTCATTACGTATTCCATTTGTCGACAATTTGTGTATATTGAACTACTCTTCATGTGTATCAGCCATTTGAGCCGGTTATGGAAAAATCTGGAGTGAAAACAAGGTCTTCAGAGCAGGCAATGGTACCTGTTGAAGCATATATCTCGATGGTTACAGGGAGCTCCTCAGAGGAGGATTCAGAGACAGATGACCAGTCCTATATCCCACCTGAGGTGTATGCTCTAAGTTGCAATGTTTATATTTCTCATATGATGCATATGGTGTCTTGCATTGCTTAGTTTAGACATCATATGCACAATATTGAATTCTATCTCCTTGGTTTAGAGATCATACATGCGAGTGCCAGCTGCTTAGTATATGAATCAATTATGTCAATTATATCATGCCATCCTGTATACTTAGACAACATGTATGTGAATTATTTCATCCCAACCTATTTTAGAAAGACATCATATAGTTTTCTCATGTCATCCTGTTTAGGTACTCATCATATGTTGAATAATGCCATTATATCCTGTTAATTTATCCATCATATATCTGAAACTGTGTCATGCTATCCTGTTTAGTTAGGCATCATATATGTGAAATTGTGTCATGCTGTCCTCTTTGGTTAGACAACATATATGTGAATTATGACATCTGTCTATCATACAATGTCTGTACGTTCAATTTCTTTTCTTGTTTATCAGCCATTTGAATTGGAGAGGGTGATGGCAGTATCTAAGGGAGCAAAAACCCGTTCTTCACAAAAGACAGTGCTACCCGTCGATGCAGATAGAACCATGGTTGTACTGGCCCACAAACTAGCCCCACCACACATAATCGAGACTCTTCCAGATTGCACACTTACACCGTTGGGCAGAGAACCAGCTACAACTCATCTAACCGCAACCCCAGCGGATAGTAACCCACTTATAGTTGACAAAGCACCATGTCCACCACAGAGTATCCCCACACGAGAAGTTTGTAAAGCTACTGCAGTGCCCAAAGCACGAAGACCACCACAGCTAACCCAAACTCCGCGTTTAAAGCAGAAGAGCAACTGTTCTCAGGTCAGATTCCGTAGCTATGGTCCATACTCCTTTGCTGTTGCATCACTGTATTTACTCATACCAACTACTTTCGAATTTGAAGGATCCAATTGAAACTCCAATGGCGCAACAGGTATGTTTTAAACCTATTTCTTTAACTAGATTGATGTTCTAACTTCTTGCTCTATGTTGATTTCAGTTTAAGTTGTATAAACAGTTATGTTCTCATGTGATGCACATTACAAGTGCTGCCAATGCTATGTAGTTTCTCACACTTATATTCTGTCTATCCTGCTGTGTCTTAAAATATATGAGTTGAACTGTGTCTCTATCTTGATTAGGGAACATAAACTAGAATGATATGGACAATACAATGACCGTAGTACATAGATATATGTTTGTTTCATGCTGTTATCGTGTCCACCTTACTACTGAACCGGTTTACCAAAATGAGTTTCGTATACTACAAGCTAAACCTGTGATGTGTCTGCTTGTTTCTCTTGTAGTATGCAAACGGAATATTGGAGAAGAGCACCCCACTACACAATGGTAGAAAAAAGTAATGCAGATAAGGTTCAAGATAGCGAGACAACCCTGTTGATCTCCAAGAAAGGTGATAAAAATGATCTTGTAAACAGTGAAAAAACCCCCACAGTCCTGCGTTGATGTAGTGTTCGAGTTACTGGCCAGTACCGCTGGCAAAAGCTCTTCGAACTCGCTGCCTGAATCACTTCGGCTTCTTCAGTCTCAGCTACAAGCTGAAAGGCATCAGTCAGCTGTGCTACGGCAAGAAGCTGAAGGACTGAGGAAGTCCCTGCAGAATTCAGATGTGTACTTTCTTGTGCAACAGCAAGCGCTGGAGGATTTAAGCGCCAAACAAGAGAAAGTTAATAAGCTTGCTAAGCATCTTGCCAGCATTATGGGTACCCAGGATATTGTTTCTTGAACTCTTCTGAAGTGGTTTCAGTTCTGGACTTGTTTTGCTGCGGCGTTTATATGCTGCTTTGTTCCCTATATTTGCACTGGTGGCGAACTTTGATGCCCAGTGGATGTAATATGTGTAATAGCCATGACAGCCTAGCATAAGTTGCCCTCTTATTTATTTCCTTGTTGTCTTGTTTATTTGTTTGCTTGTAGTCAGTGCAGTTCTTTTTCCGCGGTTTGCTAGTGGCTGCAATAACCTATTTTTTAAAACTAGGCCACAATAACCATGGGCTAATATTTACTGTAGTGACACTGGGCCTCCTACGGGCCGTAGAAACAGTGGGCCTTCTACGGGCCGTAGAAACAGTAGGCCTTCTACGGGCCGTAGAAACAATGGGCCTTCTACGGGCTGTAGAAACAATGGGCCTTCTACGGGCCGTATCATCAATGGGCCTTATATGGGTCGTATGATCGATTGGTCAAACATGGGCCAATAACAGCCGCATTATGGCCGTAAACGGGCTGGAGTTGGAATCGTCCGTTCATGGGCCGACCATAACAGGCCATCGTTAATAGGCCGTATTTGATGACGCTATGAAAACGGCCCAACGTATTAACGGACCACAAACAGGCCGACTGTAACCACGGGCTGAATTTGGCCCACAAGCAGAAAATGACAATAACGGTCCGTAAGTAAACGAATGCTGGAAATGAGCCCAAGAATAAATGGGCTCTGAGAAGGCCGAAAGATAACATGGGCTGGAAACGGCCCAACGGAATAACGGGTCGTTAATGGGTATAAAGTGATACACTGTTCATTACGGGCCAGTTTCACCACGGGCCGTTAATGGGTGTAAAGTGATACACTGTTCATTACGGGCCAGTTTCACCACGGGCCGTTAATAGGCCAAGAGTTACATAGGGCCTCATATGGGCCGAAAGATGTCATGGACCATACATGGGCCAGAAGTGAAAACGGACTGGAATCATATTAGATGGCCCAGATGATGCTACTGGGCCTAATTCGGATAGTGCGTAACGGGCCTTCGGTTAGCGGGCTGTAAATGGGCTTTATGCGAACAGGCCATTAACAAGCTTTCCATGGGCCGGCCCGCCACCTTTTGACCAAGTCAAATGGGCCGGCCTTTTCACAGGAATGGGCCTCTGTTGGGCCATGCCACGTGTCGACGTATCATAGGCGCCTTCTGTCCAATGAGTGGATGACATCTGTCCCAACGATGAGCCGACACGTGTTTCCTCCAACCAATGATGATTTTATACGTGGAAAATCCCCATTGGTCGGGGCTGTTAACGGTCTATCGGATCCAAAACCCGACCCGATAGCTTAACGTCGTTCCGTTACGGTGGACGCCACGTGTCGGTCACCCTTGACGAAAGCACTTCTGTGACGCGCGATTTATCGTCATGGAAGTGCACACTTCCGTGATGATAATTTTGGTAATGTCATGGAACACTTCTACGACAGCACAGGTATGACTATCTTGATTCTGTCATAAAATCGTCATGGATGTACATGCATGACAAAAAACGTGACCTACTGTGACAAACACGTATCATCACGGAAGTGTATTTTTTTTGTAGTGATACTAGCTGTTGGTCGTGCCACAGCACTAACGCCACCCTCGACACACTGAAACCGACTGTGTCTAGCGACGATGAGCGTGTCGCTCACCGCGGTCGCCGTGTCCAGAGGCGGTGCTGGAGCTGCGCCACGTTGTTGGCCCCCACGACCCACATGAACGGTTGCCGGTGGCAAGGAGGTTGTGGGCCAGCTCCTCCATTGGACTAGTTTGCACTACGTTGTCCCGACAGGTGTGCCCCACGTGTCGGATTCCCTGTTTTCCCGACCATATTCGAGCGTCAGTGCTCCGCATTGCGCATTAGGCCTTTCACTATGTAGGCCAAGCGAGACAACTTATTGTTTATTTGAGCCGGTCAAGTATAATCATGTGGCGTTTTCTTATTTCTCATTCATCTCCAACCCTCTTCTCCATCGATCATGTCGCCCTCCGGTCGAGTCCATCCTCCCGCATGCCTCATTTGAACATTCTGTCGAGTATCATTTGCATGTGGTCCTAGACCATGCTTGAATTTCCAATGTTTATTTGTAACTTGTCCGACATGCATACAAACAAACGGTTCGTTTGAAGTTTCACTTTGCCTCCACTACGTGTTGCTTCGCGTCTTAGTTTTGGCATCCCATTCGGTTCATGTATGCCCCGACACATGTTGACGAGATCGATTGATGTTCAGAGATCAATTGCGTGTCGTGCAAGGAGATAAAGGTTTGGTCTGTTTCTATGATAGGAATGACCCG
>NC_057811.1:88458360-88466605 GCF_018294505.1 Triticum aestivum
GGATCAGAGGGAGTATATTGTACGTTCATAAGCGAAACGAACGTATTGTACCCACCCTAGTCCTCTTTCAATCGATCTCCGGACCCCGAGATGAAATTGAGAGAGAACGAGTGGGGGCATGTGTGATACCTAAGGCGGATTCAAAATTTTGAACCGGTGATCATAGCATCCGCAAATCATATATAAAGGGTATTCAATGTTCGTTTCGTTTTTGAACATACAATATACTCCCTCCTATCCTTTCTAGTTTACATATAAGTTTTATGTGTAGTCAAAGTATCTCTACTTTGATAAAAAAAGTATCAACATTCAACAACGCCCAATCAATATTGTTAGATTCATACGTACTCCTAGATTTGTACTCGAGATGGTTTCCAATTTGTTTTCAACCACGTGAATGTGCTTGTTCTCGCGCATGCTCTTCCTACTAGGATTTTGCCACGTATATCCAGTCCAATAGTAACTTTTTTTAAGCTCCCTGTCCAATAGTACTAGTGGAGTACTGACAACATCAGTACTAGAGTATGCAGTGCTCATAGTTATACTCCCTCCTTCCATTTATATAGGGCCTATGTGAAGGAGAGAGATGTGAAAAAGTAAGGGGAGTGAGCTCTCATGCAAGAGCCTAGCTATATACGCATTCCTAGTTAAATACGGACAATAAATATGAAGAAAGAGATGGAGAGGAGATGGAAAAAAGTACTAATACAATAGCCAACCTTATAATTTTTTTTGCGGGAAATAGCCAACCTTATAGCCCACACTACTGTATGAGTGCATATAATAGATGATGGCTATAGATGACATGGCAGTTCCTTATAGCCATCGACTGGCTATATTATTAACCATGCTCTAATGCGTTTTTCAAAACCGCATTTGACTATTGACAAGATTAATAGTACACGAGATTATAATGTGAAAATTATATCATTGGAAGCTCCTTTCACATACGTATCCCTGCCTTACCCTCCCTTTCGGTCACTTACTGGCGGACCCCATGCTTGCTAGGCCCCGCATGTCAGTTACTCAATGGGTTCGGCCACGTCAGGGGATCCTCATCCGTAGTATACTCCCTCTGTTTTTATTTACTCTACATAAAATGACGCGGGCGATGGAGGGGGAGGGACGTCAGTTTGCTCTCAACTGCGGTCCCACAAGCGAGTGAAAACGCAAGACGAAGCGCGTTCCATTCAGTGAGCAACGTGGAGGGTCCAGCGTGTCGGGCTGCAACCCAAAGGCGACAAGAGCGATGTACAATCAAAACCGATTGACCGGTCGTCACCGGAACCACTATTCACACCAGAACCTTCGCTGCTCGGCCTACGCCAGCCACTGCACTAAAACCACACCTAATCTCCATCCCCTTCCCCCACCTTTCGATCCCCTAGCCCGCATCAAGCGTCCCCTTGTTCGCCGGAAAGCCATGGTGCGCCGCAAGATCACGTACTACAAGATGCTGACGCCGGAGCGCCACGCAGAAATCGCGGCGGCGGTCGGCGCCAGAGACCTCCATTCCCAAGCTCGCTTTGCGGTGGGCCAATCCTCGAGTTCTCTGGAGCCAAGCTATGAGGAGGAGGAAGCTGATCCAATGTTCATGGCGGAGGTCGCGGCGCAGAAGGCCTCCGATGGGTATGAGACGATGGATGTCGACTTCCTGCCAGTGTCCGAGTCCCCCATGGTGCAGGCGGACCAGCGGTTCAACCTGGCGATACTAAAGGAGGACCAGGAGGCAGGGGCTCAACTCGACGCGGAGCGCGCGCATGCCGCTGCCATCGAGGCTCTCCTGCAAGCAGAACCGGATGTCGTGGATGTGAACCGGGCGGCGGAGGCTCAACTTGAGGCGGAGCGTGCGGATGCCGCTACCATCGAGGCCCTCTTGTAGGCGGAACTGGACGTCCTGGACTTGAACCAGGCGGCAGAGGCCCAACTCGACGCGGAGCGCGCGGATGCCACTCTCATCGAGGCCCTCCTGCAGGCGGAACCGGATGTCCTGGACTTGAACCGGGCGGCGGAGGCTCGACTCGACGCGGATGCTGCTGCAATCGAGGCCCTCCTGCAGGTGGAACCGGACGTCCTCAACTTGAACCGGGCGGTGCTCTCGTCCATGCAGAGCGCCCGCACGCTCCGCGTGAACGAGTAGCTGGAGACCGAGGACAACCACGGTGCAGAGACACACGTCGGCAGCTACGGCTGGTTCGTGCCGGCAGCTAAAGACGACGAGGCCGTCTCGTTCCGCGAGCAGTGATAGTTTTTCTTTATGTTGTTGTTTTTATGGATGTTTTGCTGTGTAAAAACATATATTGTTATGCAAGTCGCCTGACTTGGGTCAGTCTTCCATTTTAGGCAGTTGGATGAATATCCTACGTCTCCTAACCCTTCTTCCTCACCTCTTCTTCTTCCCCAACAGACCACCGCACGGGCCGTACGGATACTCCCCAACATGCGGTTGGATAAACATCCTCTATGAACGAAAATTATGTGTCAGCGGTAGGATGGCTGAGTTTGGTTTGTTCACATGCGACAGCACGTGTCAGTGAGGGTGCGTTCCCTTGGTTGGGTTTGCAGCGTGCAGGAGCGACTGTGCATGTGAGGGTGCGGTGTGACTGCGGCGTGCAGGAGCGACCGTGTGAGGGTGCGGTGTGACCGCGACAGCCGTGTGCAAGTGTACCTCCTTTTAATTTTGAAAACTTTAGGCAAGCTTGGCAAAAATGTGTGGTGAAGTATGGCAATGCAAGGCCTAAATCCAAACAGGATAAGTACGTAGTACTAGGACTACGTACTAGGAGTACTAGTGTTAAATAAGAAAGGCGGGGTTTTCCTTCGCGGGATTAATCGATACAAATCCTTGTTTCACGTGTCAATTAATGCGTATTTTTTTCTCCAAAGCCCAAAGAGCTAACCATCTCACTCCTCATCACTTGATTAATGCAGCTCCATCCAAACCAACCTTCTCACTTCCGCATGCATGCAGGGGATATTAATGTCCTTGGTTGCTAGTACGAGGCAAACCCCATCAATTTTGCCTCGATTAGTGTTAGTGGCCTTTTGAAAATTGTAATTTTGATATACTGGCCTTGTGTACAAAAAAATGGAGGTAGTAACTATATTTGACTTCCTTCCCCATTGCGGTGACGTCGACGATATCTCGAATGATGTGGTTTGGCGAAGTGCGTTCGACGGAGAACACCATTGAGGGAGACCACGATAAGTCGTTTGCAAGTGCCGCCTGCAAGCCGAGACAACCACCTTATTTGCATCCAGGAAGTCCGTTGAACCAAAGGACTCGTAAATGTACTAGTACTACTCGTACACAATAGCGTCGTCCGTCCAGCTTAGTGTGGTGAGATGGTTTCTCAAAGAAGACGATGGAGAAGCGGAGTCAGCGAAGAGTGAAATGATGGTTGCTTCGTCCGTGCTTTGTGATTTGATGCCTCACTGCTTTGTGATTTGTGATAGAAGGGACAGGGGAGTAGACTCTGTCCTCTATACTGTACATGCGTCCAAGCACAGGAGAAAGAGGAGAGACGTTGCATTTTTCTATTCCTTCAATCAATCAATCAGGGAACTTCGGTTCCATCCTTTTGGCTTTGGCAACACCGTCCACAATGGTTCCCATGATGCCAAAAGCTATTTTCACATTTAGCTACACATTGTGGATGCCCTTAACCGTACCACTTGGTTTTGCTCCTGTGTGCTATCTATACAAATCTCAACTATATTGATCTAAAAAATTATAGAATCAAGATTAGTAAAAAGGAGGTGATTTTGCGCGCGGATGGCGGGGGAGGTTTCTTATTTTTAGAGGACGTTGTCCTGGCGGTTTGCTAACATGCGGTCCCACGTGTCAGTGCTTTACCAAGCTGATCCGCTTCCCACATGAGGCAGAACAACGGCAGAAGCAACACGTGGTTAACTTGAAGAAGATGAGGGAGAAGCGGATTCAGCAACGAGTGAAATGATGGTTTCTTCGTCCCTCCAACTTCTTTTTTTAGCATTATTATTTCGTCCCTCCAACTTAACTATGGGAAAGGTGCAGCTTTGTGATTTGACGCCTCATTGCTCATTACTACGTCGGCGCCATGACTGGGTGCTTCACCCCGGCTGCTCTACACTGTATGCCGGTATGGCACGTGGACCCGGTAGCTTGATGCCCCACATGTCGGCGAAAGGGACTAGAAGATTTATGAAAGCGAGCGCTCCACTCTTACGACGGAGGAGTACACGACACGACGGCCCAGTGAACTGTCACTTGTACTGTATATAGTACTATAGTTTTGTTGTTTCGCATGATCCATCGATACAAACCTGATTAAACAGGAAAGGGCGGGATTTTTCCCACGCGGTATATGATATTGGCCATACATTTCAAAGGCAATTTTAATGTATGCAAACTGAATAATTAAGTAACAATATGATATCTAGTAAAACTAAAAACACATATGATTTATTGTGTTAGAGTGTAGTAGTAGTGTTGTATTGCATAGTTGTTAGATGTAACATGCGAGAACGTGTAGAGATGTAGTTTTGGAGGGCCTACAGAGAGAAAAGCGTAATACGTTCACCAAACTTCAGAATAAGCTAATTACGGTCACTATATACGTTTTGTGGTGATTATACGGTCACTTGCTCACGGTTCAGCATCGGATTGCACTCTGTTGACCGGCCAAATAGACTGCGTGGCACCATGTTGACTAGTTAAATTGACCATGTTCCTTGTGGGTCCCACCTGTCAGTTCGCATAGGGAAAAGGTCAGATAAACACAAATTTACGCAGGCGCGACAAGACTCCACCCCGTGCGCAGGAATCACCTGGTTGTGTATGTGTCTGTCAGGGCCTGATGTGTGCGCATGCACGTGTAGGTTGAGCACTTGAGCGTGAGAGTGTGTGTTGGTCGTGTGGTGTACTGGTGTGTGCATGCATGCGTGTGTGTGTGTGTGAGTGTGTTGCGTGTGTGCGTGGCTGTGTGTGTGCGTGTGAGTGTTGCGTGCGTGCGTGGGTGCATGTGTTCGTGTGAGTGTTGCATGCATGCAGTTCGTGTGCATGCGTGTGTGTGTGTGTGTGTGTATAATCACCACACCAGCTCCTGTGTGTTAAAACAGACGGCTCAGCATACCAATACAAGGCCACCTTGTCCGCTGTGCCCGCGGTCATGACTTCGAACCACCGTCCAATATTTTTTTTGTCGTTTGTTTTCATTCTTACTAGCAAGATGCCCGTGCGTTGCACGTAACATCAAGATGCATTTGTATGACTAGTTTATCTTGTGAGATAAAAGGATGAACGAGGGAAGGCCTTATTTGCAAATGTGGAGAGGTGTGTGTGTACATCTTAGGCAAAATTGTCACAGTTTCTTTCCTATCCGTCAGATATAAATCGGACGGCCTATATTGCAGGATGGCAGGCACACCATCATCACCAACTCTATTTTTTATAAGAGTGTATTTTATCCCTACTCTTATAAAAAGCATAGTCGGTGATGATCCTGTGCCTGCCATCCTGCAATATAGGCCGTCCAATCTATATCTGACGGATAGGAAGGAAACTATGGCAATTTTGCAAAAAGATACCCACACCCCTCTCCACACTTGCAAATAAGGCCTTCCCTTGTTCATCCTTTTCTCCCACAAGATAAACTACTCATACAAATGCATCTTGATGTTCCGTGCAACGCAGGGGCATCTTGCTAGTATTTTATAAGAGTGTAGATGTAGAGTAGATACAAGCCGACGGGTGGGCCCGATGGTAGTGAGATAATGTGATGCAACACTAGAGGTGCCACGTGGAGCGTTTAACTGGTTAACTAGTCGTGTCTTGAGCAAATACAGAGTTGTACGGTGAGCCCGTGACTGTATAATAACCA
The DNA here is from genome assembly GCF_018294505.1 of Triticum aestivum. Taxonomy (NCBI): domain Eukaryota; kingdom Viridiplantae; phylum Streptophyta; class Magnoliopsida; order Poales; family Poaceae; genus Triticum; species Triticum aestivum. Next base: position 88,464,222 of record NC_057811.1, read on the forward strand.
CAAAACATAAATGGTGACCGTAATGAGTGGATTCTGAAGTCCAATGTACGTATCGTGCTTTCGCTTCAAATACAATGATCGTCACTGTATATATCGCGAGAGAAAGATGAAACATGCGTGAATGTGCTGGGGGCTTACTTTTAGAGGACCTGCAGATAGTTTGTGTGCGTATGTGAAAGGGGAGTAGAGGGGGGTATGCGATGGAGAGAGAGAGATGCTCTTCGTTTCTCTTTATTATGACTAACTTTATATATAGTATAAAAATATACAAATTCACAATGTGGAATAAATATCATTGTGGGCACCATGCAATGCAAGCGTTCATACTCCTCCATATAACTTTGTAATGTTGTATATATGTAGAAATTCTAAAATATTTTTTTGGCCACACTTTATTCAAAAGGAATGTTGTATGCGAAATAACGTGAAGAGAGGGCTTTGTAGATCAATGGGGTATGTGATGTAACATGTGTGAATGTGTAGTTGATGCATTTGGCAGGGCCTAGAGAGGTATGTGTGTGTATTACGTATTTAAGAGAGGCATGGATAGAGGGTCCGACAGGGGGGGCGTGGGAGATATAGCACGATAAATGAGAGTGGTCTAGAGAGAGAGACGAATATGACGTCACGGCGAGAGATTCCCTTGACTGTGTATATGCAAGGGGGGAGTCGATAGAGGCACCAGGAGAATATTTTTTTTTTGTGTGGTGTCTGTGTTGGTATGTGTGGGTGTGAGAAGATAACAAGACATGGGGGCAGAGGGTGTGTCACCGCGTGAGGTCCGGTGGGTCGAGGTGAGGCCCTTCGTTCGGTTCCGTCCTGCGCCACATTGGTCGGCCCGTGACGCATTTAGGGAGACCCATGGATGACTAGTCGTACAAGACAAAGATAGCATAATTGTGAAGGACTCTATGTCCACTGACAAAGCCGGCTAGGATTTGTAACCCTAGGTTCTCGGACTAAGGTAACCCCTTTATCTCTGATATTACTATTCATCCAACCTAACTTTAAGGGGCATCCTACAAAATGCTCTGCTAGAATCATACTCATCGATTAGGAAGAGAGGTGTGAGACAATGCGTGAGAGACATGCCTAAAGATAATGTGCGTACAGGAGACACATAGGCAGGTCTATGTATATAGAAAGGGTCAATGGGGATTGTGCGTCTGTATGCTTGCGAGAGGAAGAGTGCTTGTGATAAAGGTTAGTGAAAACAGTCGTAAATGGTTACGAGAGGGAGGGAGGGTTATATCGAGAGCATGTGTGCGAGAAAGACACCTCGGGAGAGAGTGTGTGAGCATGTATGAGAGACCACCGATGGAGACTGAAACTACACGTGCAAGACTGCTGTACACATTGATTAAAGATATAAATTGTATCCAAATATTACGATGGGATCATGATATTTGCAATTCGCGTAAGGAACGGTCATTGATCCATCAGACATCTAGATTCTATCGAATTTGAGCATGTCTATGTTATTATTCGACACAATTGATCCACATAGTTAGTATTTTGAACTCCAGACAATGCATCGCTTTAGCAATCGAATATAAACGTGAGTATAGTTCATGTTGTGTGTAAAGCACATTATACATACGAAAGTTACACAATGAACATTATAAATAGCTACCAATGAACTAGCATACATTTGAATTCAACTTAAGGTGGTTTTAAAAATCGAATTCAACATGAAGTCCATTCAATTATTTGAATTTGATATCATGGCATTTGTAAATCATACCTAAATTATGGGGGCACCAATCTTTGCTCTGATTTTGTACATAATAGCATATGTAGTCGTGTACAAAATAGATTCTAATTTAGCTCCTCCATTCCAAAATAATCGTAGTTATAGGATTTTCAAGTGTCAAAATTTCAAAAAGAAGCGGATAATTTAATGAGGTTTTCAAACATACAAGGTCAAATTTAACGTTGTCTATTTAGGTCAATCCTCAAAGTTCAAGAGTACTCTAAACGTGAATGCTTGTGTTTCAAAATTTCGAACGAAGCGCCAAAAGAGCCTGTACTCGCCCGAAACCGTGTGAGACCAATGTTTGGTAGTACAAGGAAATTACTTTTCTAATAACTCCAACCTGTGAAACCTACCGGCCTGACGTCCAAAGGTCTGAACCGGGGTAGGTTTGTAGCTTCATCTAGACGCCACGCAACTGCCTCCGAAAAACATTCATACACAATGGCCGCCTAAGCACACATGCGCGCAGACGAAATCGCTCCTGCCCACTATTTGGGACACCTGGGATTACCATCCTACCCCCGACCCACAGTAGGTCCGAAATTTAAGAGGGGGGCAAAGTTTGTACTTTCCCCAAATTTCAAACAAGCGCGTCGCATCTTCTGTTCAAAAAAGCCAAAAACAAGCG
>NC_057811.1:88466893-88477677 GCF_018294505.1 Triticum aestivum
ACCAGCCGCGAAACCCCGGCGTCCTCCGTCCGCCACCCCATTCCACCCATCAACCGCCGCCCTCCTCCATCACGCCGGAGCCGATACCCCGATGTCGTCGTCCACCGCAACCTCAACCACAACGCCCTCCACGGCTAGTAGTTTAAGCCGAGGCCGAGCTGTCCGTACCCGAGCCAGTTCAACCACGCCGTCCTGCGCCTCACCGCTGCCGCTCCAACTTCGCCACCCTCCACCGCACCGGAGCTGTTCCTGCTACGCCGTCCTTCGCTGCCTCGGATCTGCTTCCCCTCTGCCACATACAGCCATGACAACACAGTCAACAATTTGGCCATGGGTTCGTCCAAGCCTGGACCCTCCAGAACATCGGTTTCCCCGGCAAAAAGAAGAAGATCGGTGCGACATGTGGAGGTGACCACACCGGCAATCGAAAATGGTACTCCTCTCCCCTTATTCATGCAAATCTTACGTGTCTGCTTGCATGGTAATCATCCCACAGAAGACACTAGTTGACCGCTTCTTCTTGATACTAGATGTTCCTAGTAACTCGTGATGCACAAGGTTTCTCCTCATATACTATTTCACCTTAGCTAGAGGTCCGTCGCCCCCCTGAATTTCAATTCCTGGTCAGTTGATTCCCAATTAACAGAAGCATTCTCCGGCGTAACAGGCGCTAGTCCGCCTATTACGCCGGGGAAGCAGCACCTCGGTGTTTATCTTAGGGGCGTGTGGGGCCTAGAGCTACTGGCGCCTGATCTGGAGGTCGGCCGGGATTAAAGGGATGGCCTGGGGGCGCTACCAAGCACGGCGGTGGTGTGAGGTCGAGGGGAGGGCGGGGCGGCGGAGGCAGGGGTCTGGGCCGGTGGTCGCTGGCGGTTCGAGAAAGATCGTCAACAGTGACTGGCGGGAGGTAGACGAAGGCCATCTGCCCATTCCTTATAGATCGGACGGTTCATTAAAAAAATTGACTGACCTATTTATTTCAGTCGACTATTATCTTGACATGACCACATGTGGTGGTGCGCTGGAGGAGTACGTGCATTTCCTATGCTCATATATTAGAAAATCATACGGAGTAGAATCTAATTTTGTTTTCCATGCAATGTTGTAGAGCTATCATATGTCTCCTGTCATTTATTTTTCAGCCACCTGCTATCTGCTACTTTTATAGTGCACTAGTTCTGCACACACTTCACCCATACTCTCACTATTGTGCTTTTATGCAAGGGTATTTCAGACCCTGCCTTGACAGAAGCAGAAAAGATAAGAGAGAAGTCGCTCCAGCGTGGTACGCGGCTAAGCCAGACACGTTTCAAGACTTTAAAGGGTGTAGTGTCAGCAGATGGAGACGGGGAACGTAGCTCTGGAGTTGATGATCTCGCTCGCCATGAACCACCATCCCAGGTGCTTGCTTTGACTTCACGGTGTCATATGTGGTTGCATGTTCCATATGGTGTCTAGCTTGTATACGAAAGGCCGAAGTTGGTCTTTATTAAGATAAGGAAAGATATTTTTTACATGAACCACCATCCCGTGAGCACCAGAAGACAAATAGCTAGTCAGGGCACTGGCCGAGCCATTGACAAGCCCAGCAAAGAGAGGCATCACCTGGAAGCCAACTAAAAAGCCGCGATGGTGGCGAAGCAGCCCGCCTCCCACCAGGCTCTCAGGTCCTAGATGATCATGCTCACCACTCCAGCCGGATGTCTATCTTGTATTGCTTCCAATTTGGTTAAATTGCATCTGCTTAGCTTACACATTATACCTTTGAATATGACATGCCTTTCTGTTTTTGGTACATACTAGTACATCTGTGTATTAACCATGTTCTTACATCAAACTAATGTTCTTGTGTATCCCTCATCAATCACTTATGATGAGGCAGTCAGGCAAGTGGAATACTCCTCATTTCAAGAATGCAGCGTCAGCCTCCCAACATGATTCTCAAGAAACAGCAAGGCTAGATGAAGATAGTGAACGTAGCTCTGTAGTCGATTACCGCATTTCCCCTACACTAGCATCGCAGGTGCTTCTCTAACTTGGCAGCGTGATATGTGGTTGCATGTTGCATATGGTGTCTAGATTGTAATTCTTCCAATCTGGTTAAACTACATGTGTTATTCTTCTTAGCTTATACATTATACCTGTTAATGTGACATGCCTTCCTGTATTCAGTACATAGTACATCTGTCTATTAAGCATATCCTCACATAAAACTATTGTTTTTTTGTATCCCGCATAAATCAATATGACGAGACACCTTCAGTATATGCAGTGTGATATTAGTTGCATCTTTAATATGATTTATAGCATGCGCTGCTTCTAATTTGTTGAAATGCCATTTATGATGGGACACTTTTAACTTGGCAGAGTCATATTGGTTGCATCTTTCACGTGGTGTCTAGCTTGCATTGCTTCTTATTTGGTGAAATGGTTTCTGCTTAGTTTACACAAACAGTTGTGAATTGCCATGTCGTCCTGTTTTTCGTATTATTCCATCCTGGAATCATGTGTTTGCCTTACATCAAAGTAGTGATTGTCAGTATCATGCACGAATGAGTTCTGAAGAGTGAATATTATTGCTTTTTCTTGTCGGTTTTACTTGACAATTCAAAATCAATAAAGCGGAAGGAAGTTAGCAAGGCAGCGGATGAAGGTGCTCCTTCCAAATAGAGGGCCTCTACAGATTCTACTCCTCCATCCCCCAAGATGATTTCCAAGACAACACATGCATAGACACTCAACGTAGCTGTGTTGGTGATGAGCACGTCTCCCCTAGTGCACCATCACAGGTGCTCCCTCTAACTTGGCACTGTTATATGTGGTTGCATGTTATGTATGATGTCTAGCTTGTATTGCTTCTAATTTTGTTGAATTGCATCTGCTTACTTTACACATTATACTTGTGACTAAGACACGTGTTCCTGTTTCTAGAACATACAATATCTGTCTATCACACCATGTTCTTACATCAAAGTACATTTGTTCTGAAGAACTAAATTGTTATTCGTTTTTCTTGTCGGCTTGACTTAACATGGCACAGAGGAAAGAGGAAGCAAGACAGAACGACAGGGAAAGGGAAGCGGAACAATCCTGAAGATTCTGCTGGTACTAATGGTGCAATAGAAGGTCAAAGTCCAGTGGAAAATTGTACCGATAGGGTATCCCATGCTACATGAGCTGCAGAACAAGCCAAACAGAAACAAATAGCTGCCACCAAACAAGCAGAGACAACCCTAGTTGTTGCAACACCTTCCACAGTACCACCAGCTGCACGATTTACTCGTTCGTCAACTCAGCTAGCAGCACATTCCCAAGCTCCCTTGCCACCTGAAACTACTTCCAAAGCACTCTTGACACAAGATGAGTTGGCAAGATCAGATGAACTTTGTGAGCTTCAACAGCAAGAAGGTAGTTGCTGGAGTCAAGTTACAGTTGCATGCTTCTTTATATGTAGTCTCACAGTTTGATGTACACTAACACTTCCTATGTTTGTTGTTGGACTAGCACCTAGGCGCAAGAGGAACAAACGTCAGGGATAATTCTTGATAGGTTAACTAAATCTAGAGGAGGAAGAATGGAGATCCGTTTTGAGGCGGGTTTAAAAAGGCCACGTGATGCTACAAAGTCAGCCAAGTTAGTATCAGAGGCAGCGGTTGCTGTTAGGTGTCATGTATGTATCCTCCCAACATGGATTCAGTACAGGGATGACAAAGACGAAACCCAGTTCAACACCTTCCTCGACCATTTATCTATAAGTATGGTTATGTATGGAAACTAGTAATATCGTCTTGCTTTGTCCAATACTTTCTAGGTTGCTGATAATGAGACTCCCATAATTTTCAACAGATGAGGTTCAAGTTGGATAGCCAAGATGATGCAACCAGACAAGCTTGCACCCATGTTTTCAAGTCTGCTCTGTGACAGTATCGGTATAACTTGAGGAAAACTCACTTTGAAGGCAAGGCTAATAGTGAACTTGCCCAAACATCTCCAGTGGAAAATATATCTGATGAAGACTGGAGAGGCCTCTTTAAACACTGGTCCAATCCAAAGTATCAGGTACATTATATATATATGTCATCAGATCACATGTTGAAGTCCTATTCACGCATGTTCCACACAAATCTATCTTCTTGTAGGTGAACTGTTCAAAGAACAAGGCCAACCGTACGAAAGTGAAATTCCAACAGACGACAGGATCTCGTAGCTATATTGCACACTGCGAGGCTCTTGTAATTAGCTGTTGTTTCACTCTTTTCGCTGTACCATATTATCAGATCTATATTGACTTGTTCCAAATGCAGAGGAAAGCCCGCAAGGACCAAAAAGTACCTGAACCAAATGTTGTGGAAATCTTCAAGGACTGTCACACCAGCAAGAAGAAGGGCATGACTACACCAGTCAAAGCCGCTGTTGTAAGTCATAAATCCTCATGCCTTTTAACTACTACTTACTCTGACTTGTGCCTTGAACTGCATGGTTTGCAGCCAATGTCTATTACTCTTTTCAATTTTATACACAATTGTCTTAGCGTATCATTGCACCTTACAAGGTTTAAAAGAGAGGAGTGATGTTCCTTTGATCTTGACCTGTAATCTAGTTCCGTGCTGGACTTGCCCACACAACGTTACAATTGCCTGTTTGTCTGTTCTCAGTTGTTTTGTGATATGAATGATGTCATACTATGCTTACCGTATTATAAACTTCGTCTCTTTATCCCTAGCCCTCAATACAATGTGAAGAAATAGACAATACATTAGCAATGGTACATGGTCATATGTTTGGAACCTGGTTTTATTATGTACTTTGCAATAAAATACAACTATTATTTTACATGGGTTCACCAGAATAAGTTCTGTATATAGACCAAAGCTATTTTGTTTGGTTTTGCTGCCTCCATAATATCTTCTGTTCTAGTACTACTAATGTAACCCACAACTTTTCAGCGAGCTATGGAAAAAATGGTGGAACCGCCACCTTCTGAAGGTGGCGGGGCAACTATAACCGCAATGTCAGCTCTTGCTGCATTGGGTCAGTACCTGTCCACTAACAGTGCCAAAAGCACATTCCTGCGTAATACTGGGTTGGTTGTTAAGGCAATCTCGTCCAAACTGCCTCATGATCAAGATATGCAAGCTCAAAACAATGTTGTATCCGCGCTCCAGACACAAGTCCATTCCCTAACAGAGACCCTTTGTGAAACAAGGAGAGACATTGTTCGATGTTGTCAAGATATGCATGGTTTTGAAACCAGACTATCAGACATTTTCTATGTTGTTCAGGAGCCTAGGAGAACTGAAGGCGAAGGTTATGGTGCTCCATCGGACAATACAGCATGAAAACATAACAGTCAGGTCAAATGAACTGAGCTTCTGAACTTCTGGTGGTGCATTTATCTGCTAGACTGTTAACTTTTATGCCAACCTTGCTTTTGTTTTATAGTTTTAATTTGTTTTGGTGCGATACAAAATATGTTCTTAACGTGCAGCCACCGGCTGAAGAAAACAGCAAGCCATTTTTCTATAGTGTAGGATGTTCCCTATATTTGCACTGGTGGCGAACTTTGATGCCCACCGGCTGTAGTTTACATGGGCCTCCTACGGGCCGTAGAAACAATGGGCCTTCTAAGGGCCGTAGAAACAATGTGCCTTCTACGTGGCGTAGAAACAATGGGCCTTATACGGGCGGTAGACACAATGGGTCTTCTATGGGCCGTATCATCAATGGGCCTTCTATGGGCTTATGATCGGTTGGCCAAACATGGGACAATAACAGACCACATTATGGCCGTAAATGGGCTAGAGTTGAAATCGTCCGTTCATGGGCCGACCATAACGGGTCGTCGTTAATCGGCCGTATTTTGATGACGCTATGAAAATGGCCCAATGTATTAACGGACCGACTGTAACCACGTGCTGAATTTGGCCCACAAGCAGAAAATGACAGTAACGGGCAGTAAGTAAACGAATGTGGAAATGAGCCCAAGAATAAATGGGCCCCGAGAAGGCCGAAAGATAACATGGGCTGGAAACGGCCCAACGGAATAATGGGCCGTTAATGGGTATAAAGTGATACACTGTTCATTACGGGCCAGTTTCACCACGGGCCGTTAATGGGTATAAAGTGATACACTGTTCATTACGGGCCAGTTTTACCACGGGTCGTTAATGGGCCGAGAGCAATAAGGGCCTCATATGGGCCGAAAGACGTCATGGGCCATACATGGGCCGGAAGTTAAAACGGGCTGGAATTATATTGGACGGCCCAGATGACGCTACTGGGCCTAATTCGGTTAGGCCGTAAACAGGCCCTGGGTTAGCGGGCTGTAAATGGGTTATATGCGAACAGGCCGTTAACAGGCTTGCCGTGGACCGGCCCGCCACCTTTTGACCAAGTCAAATGGGCTGGCCTTTTCGCAGGAATGGGCCTCTGTTGGGCCGTGCCACGTGTCGACGTATCATAGGCGCTTTGTGTCCAATGAGTGGATGACATCTGTCCCAACGGTGAGCCGACACGTGTTCCTCCAGCCAATGATGATTTTACACATGGAAAATCCCCATTGGTCGGGGCTGTTAACGGGTTATCGGATCCAAAACCGGACCCGATAGATTAACGGCGTTCCGTTACGATGGATGCCACATGTCGGTCACCCTTGACGAAAGCACTTCTGTGACGCGCGATTTATCGTCATGTAAGTGGACACTTCCGTGATGATAATTTTGGTAATGTCATGGAACACTTCTACGACAGCATAGGTATGACTATCTTCATTCTGTCATAAATTTTTCATGGATATACATGCATGACAGAAAACGTGACCTACTGTGACAAACACGTATCATCACGGAAGTGTATTTTTTTGTAGTGAGATATTCCATCCGCTCGATAATGCAGTGCATGTAAATTTTTTAGAAGTCAAACTTTCGAAACTTTGATCAGGTTTACGCAAATGTTATTTATATCTACAATACCAAAGATACATCATACGAAACTACATCTCATGGTGAATCTAATGGAATATGTTTGCCGTTCTAGATGTAATTGTTTTTCTCCACGTACATGGTCAAACTTTGTGATGTTTGACTTTTCAATAAATCAATATGCTATGGACCGAGGAGAGTGCCTAAGTCAAGAGAGATCAAGTGCGTGTGAAGGAGGATGAGTAAGTGTGCAGAAAGAGTATGTGTGTGAAAGAGAAAGTGACAACAAACGATAAATTAGAGAGAGTGTGTGTTTTTTCGTTTCTTACGCGAACATCTCACGCATGCATCTCCGAGATAGAAATGCGAGGCGAGAAGATACACGAAGATAGCTAGCGTGTGATTGTTTGCAACAGAGAGAGACACCCCTATAGCACATGTCCAATAGAGGGCTGGCCAACAAGGAACAAAGGTCGAGAGGGACACATGGAGAACATGGACGCATGGGGAGGGCGAGAGGGTGTGTTTTTGATAGAGAGATCCCCTCGAGATCGTGAGGGAGTATATGGGTGGGAGATCGAGGGAGGTGCATGCACGATAGAAAGATGCCCCGAGAGAAATCGAGATAGACCATGCACATCTTTGTGATGGAGACTAAGATTAGCTAGTCATATACATATAGGGGGGACTGCGTGTGCCTACAATTGAGTGAGAGACCATCATACTTGGCTAGCTAGGCATGAGATTGTGTGTGTGTGCGTGTGAGATGGAGAGAGAACGAGGGAGAGAGATAGAGTTTTAGATGGGCCTATCGAGTGCGAGTGAGATATGCATGTGTATGTGTGACCCAGGTAGATGGAGAGTTTGAGAGAGAGGGGGAGAGCTCCGAGACGACAGAGTGGTGTGTGAGAGAGTTATGGGCAACGAGCCAAGGAATTTGTGTGCATACGATGAGTGCACCCAAGATATCTAGTTTGGACTAGAGAATCATACATAGTGTGCGAGAGAGACCTATAGCTGGAGTATATATGCATGCAAACTAGAAAGACCCCCCTCCCACACACACACACACACAAAAAGAGAGAGAGAGATGGAGAGAAAGCGAGAGGGACCAACTGTTGGGGATCGTAGCAGAATTTTAAAATTTCCTACGCATCACCAAGATCTATCTATGGATTATACTAGCAACGAGGGGAAAGGAGTGCATCTACATACCCTTGTAGATCGCGAGCGGAAGCGTACCAATGAACGGGGTTGATGGAGTCGTACTCGCCGTGATCCAAATCACCGATGACCGAGTGCCGAACGGATGGCACCTCCGCGTTCAACACACGTACGGAGCAGCGACGTATCCTCCTTCTTGATCCAGCAAGGGGGAAGGAGAGGTTGATGGAGATCCAGCAGCACGACGGCGTGGTGGTGGAAGTAGCGGGGATCTCGGCAGGGCTTTGCCAAGCTTCTGCGAGAGGGAGAGGTGTTGCAGGGGGAGAGGGAGGCGCCAGGGGCTGTGGTGCTGCTGCCCTCCCTCCCCCCACTATTTATAGGCCCCCTGGAGGGGGGAGCGCCGGCCCTGGAACCCATCTACATGGGGGGGGCAGCCAAGGGGGAAGGGGGGGTGGCTTCCCCCCCAAGCCAAGTGGGGCGCCCCCACCCCCAGGGTTTCCAACCCTAGGCGCAGGGGGAGGCCCAAGGGGGGGCGCCCCAGCCCACTAAGGGCTGGTTCCCTTCCCACTTCAGCCCATGGGGCCCTCCGGGATAGGTGGCCCCACCCGGTGGACCCCCGGGATCCTTCCGGTGGTCCCGGTACAATACCGATAACCCCCGAAACTTTCCCGGTGGCCGAAACTGGACTTCCTATATATGATTCTTCACCTCTGGACCATTCCGGAACTTCTCGTGACGTCCGGGATCTCATCCGGGACTCCGAACAACTTTCGGGTTTCCGCATACTAATATCTCTACAACCCTAGCGTCACCGAACCTTAAGTGTGTAGACCCTACGGGTTCGGGAGACATGCAGACATGACCGAGACGCCTCTCCGGTCAATAACCAACAGCGGGATCTGGATACCCATGTTGGCTCCCACATGTTCCACGATGATCTCATCGGATGAACCACGATGTCGAGGATTCAATCAATCCCGTATACAATTCCCTTTGTCAAACGGTATGTTACTTGCCCGAGATTCGATCGTCGGTATCCCAATACCTTGTTCAATCTCGTTACCGGCAAGTCTCTTTACTCGTACCGTAATGCATGATCACGTGGCTAACTCCTTAGTCACATTGAGCTCATTATGATGATGCATTACCGAGTGGGCCCAGAGATACCTCTCCGTCATACGGAGTGACAAATCCCAGTCTCGATCCGTGTCAACCCAACAGACACTTTCAGAGATACCCGTAGTGTACCTTTATAGTCACCCAGTTACGTTGTGACGTTTGGCACACCCAAAGCACTCCTACGGTATCCGGGAGTTACACGATCTCATGGTCTAAGGAAAAGATACTTGACATTGGAAAAGCTCTAGCAAACGAACTACACGATCTTTGAGCTATGCTTAGGATTGGGTCTTGTCCATCACATCATTCTCCTAATGATGTGATCCCGTTATCAATGACATCCAATGTCCATAGTCAGGAAACCATGAATATCTGTTGATCAACGAGCTAGTCAACTAGAGGCTTACTAGGGACACGTTGTGGTCTATGTATTCACACATGTATTACGATTTCCGGATAACACAATTATAGCATGAACAATAGACAATTATCATGAACAAAGAAATATAATAATAACCATTTATTATTGCCTCTAGGGCATATTTCCAACACCAACAAGGTTTGTATGTTGGATGCGTGCGACAGAATTGAAGATTGTCGGCGAGAGAGAGAGAGAGAGAGAGAGAGAGAGCAGGAGTCCGGGAGAGGGGGAGGTCGCGTTTTATGCATCAAAGACTAATATAAACCATGTTTCGATATAAACTTGCATTCAAATATTTAAATTGGAGAACATGTTGTCTGCAATCCACACATGAACGGATATATGCGTATATCAAACAAGTTCATTAATTTGACTTTCAACATGTTCATGGAGTACTATAATACTGTACAACATGCTACTCGATTGAGGTGTTCAATTTTAGATTTAGTTCACTATTTTGACCTGGTGAACGAGCTATTTCATTGAATCGAGATATTCATTTTGGGTTCGCGTTTTTGAGTGGGTCAACTATTTGTCATATAGTAAATCGCTAGCAACGAGCATGTAAAAACACATTACTCCTGAGCATCATCTCTCCATCTAAAAAAGAAGTGGCAAGCTAATATTTCAAAATTTGATTCGAATCGACTTGGTAAGGTAGACGTGGATGCTCGTTCTCCCAAATTTTGAACGAACCCTTAAACATCCTCTGCTCGGTGGAATTCGCCCGAGCAAATAAATGGGAGACGCGAAATTACCATCCTATGTGGGACACGCATCAATTGGCCCGTTGTACATCGAGGGTAGGTTCGTAACTTCATCCAAGCACGCCTTCTCCTCGGCCGAAATGACATGTGCCGAATAATTCATAAACCATGGTCGGCAAAACACGCTCTCCTCGCCCGAAATAGGTCGCGCCCACTATTTCAAAACACGCTCTCCTCGCCTGAAATCGCTCGCGCCCACTATACTTCAAAACACTCCCTCCTCGCCCGAAATCGCTTCCGCCTACTATTTGGGGAGAAGCAAAGTTACTCCATTATCCCCGACCCTCAGTACACAGACCCAAGCCGAGAAGCCTAAAGGCAGGGGTAGAACTGTAACTCCCCCTCACATTTCAGACAAATGCGTCCGTAAAACATGGTTCCACTCCCCTCCCA
>NC_057811.1:88477893-88499020 GCF_018294505.1 Triticum aestivum
AAATCACCTTCTCCTCGGAATCTCCCTTCTCCCGAGCCGCGAAACCTCAGCCCCTCCTCCATGGCGCCCCCACCGCACCAATTTCACAGCCGCCCTCCTCCCTAATGCCGGAGACGCTGTCCATTTGCCGTCGTGCACTGGGCCGTGTGCCTCTTACTCCGTGCTGCTGGAGCTGCCTCGATAACGGCCGCGTGAACCATACCGGAGCCAATTCACCCCCGCCGTTGTTCACGGTGCTGGAGCGGCTCCAACTTCGGATCCGTCCAGAGTCCCAGCGCTGCTTCCCCGTAGCCGTCGACCGTCGTGACATCGTTGTTTCCCTGCCGCCGGTCGCCACCGTAACCACGCCGGCCTCACTGACTCGGCAGCTTGACCTGCCTACTTCACCATGCTGCCAGATAGGTCGCACCCTCATCTCAAATCACTTCATTTAGGCATCAGTTGTCTGAATTTTTATTCTGGGCCAATCGATTCCCAATGGGAAGCAGCACCCCTCGAGGCGGCGGAGCTCCTAGGCTGCCGGTTGGCTAGTGTCTAACGTAAGGGTGCGGGGCCGCAAGTTCGCCGTGGAAGCAGCACTTAGATGGATATCTTAGAGTTGTGTGGGTTGAAGGTTCTGCCGCCGCCGGATCTGGATGACGGGGAGTCTTTGTGCATTGGCCCGGGGGCGGCGCAACCACGACAGTGCGGTGGGGCGGGGAGCGGGGTTTTGGCCGGGGCCATAGACGGCGGAGGCAGGCTGCTCTGCCGTTGGTCGCTGGCTCTTCGGGGAAGATTCCTAACAGTGTCAGCTGGGAGGCACAAGACGGCCATCAAGCCATCCGGCGTAGATCGGACAGTACCAAAATAAAATAAAATCGTGTGACCCCAATTTAGTCTTCAGTCAATGCCATTCTTAACATAATGCGTTATCTGCATCTTCAGCCACACCGTCTTCCGACTCACCGCAACTGCTCCAACAAGGGAATCATACACCAGAAGGGAGCTATAGTCCCCACTCAACAGTTCCCTGCATCGAATGCGCGTGCCCGACATGGACAGCCACAACAACTGCAGGGCCATCGACAAGTCAGCACATGATGCTCACTCCTATGGATGGTGGCCAGATAGGTTGTACCCTCATCTTACTTGTGTGCAACATTTATGGCTTTGTTATTCATCTAAGCATGGAAAATAGATTATCACATTTCACTGTATATTCATGCTGATCTCTTACGGGTCTTGTTCAGGAGTTAATGTTGTTCCATAGTTCAGCTAAGATACTTGTTCTTTAGGTAACGTTGTTCCATAGTTATCATCCATCAGCCAATGCTATCCCACAGGCTGGTGATTATAGTATTATACCACTTCTAGTATTACCTATGTTGTTCTTTAATACTTTTGTGTGCCATCTAGTTAATCTCGAGTACAAATGATACATATTCTGTAGCTTTCATCTGTGTTCTCCCTTTAGTTTTTGAGACCTGTTGCTGCTAGTTAACCCCAGTCCTACTATTTATGTCGTCTCCTACAGGCACTCATTACATAAATCTAACTACTACTTGTCTTCCATGCATGTCCGATATAATTGCACAAACTGATATATCCACAAGAACCTCACGGAGCAATGTAAAGGCCAATAAACTTGATGTCAATGATACCCAATATGATGGAACATGTAAAGGTAGTTCTTCAGAAGACTTGCAGAAAGATGTTGAATCCTCTTCACCCCACAAGGTCCTTGCTCTAACTTGGCCCGTGATATGGGTACAACATGCATATAATGTCCTGGAGTGTATCTACTATGTTGCAATGCCATGTGCTTAGCATGCTGATCATGCATGTAAATATGTCATGCCTTCCTGTTTTTAAGTACCTATTCCATTCATGATAACATGTTTTCAAATTCAAGTACTGTCATTCTACTCTATCGCAATGCCATCTGCTTAATTTGGACATCATGCTTCTGAATATCTTATGCATTGTTATTCATCAGTATGTACTTCATCTGTCTACCACACCATGTTTTTTTACATTGAAGTGTTGTTCTAGTGCTCTGTTGCAATGCCATCTTAGTTTCCCAATCATACACGTGTATGTTACCTTAGTTTTTTCTGTACGTACTCCACTAGCATACAGTCTTACATTCAACTAGTGTTTTTTACTGTGTTGTCCTGTCGTATCCCTAGCTCTTACACCATACTACCTCCGTCCGGATTACATGTTGCCGAAATGGATAAAAATGATGTATCTAGAACTGAAATACGCCTAGACCCATCCATTTTTTTCCGGATGGAGGGAATACATGTCAATATGTCATGCCTTTCTATTCTTCAGTACCTATTCCATCTCTCTGTTGTAGCATGTTTTATAATTGAAGCACCATTCTTCTATACAAGGCATGCAAGGGGAAGACGACTATGTTAGAATCTAAAGGGTTACAAACAAGGTCTTTGCAAAAGATCCAAACGCCAGGAGATAATAAACCAACTCCAGTTTTTATAGATACTGCTCCAGCACAGAGAAACCCAACTCCTACTGATAATAAGCAGATTCCCGTGGCCAAAGAACTAGTCCGCTACAGTCCAGCAAAAATATGTCAACTCCATTCTAAGAAGCGTGTGCGTATCCTTGCATCATGAAATTTTATAGCATGCTGGCCATATTTTCTACATGTTTCTTACCCATCTCTCTTTTAGAAAATAAGCTTAACAGATAGAAGTATTTTTGCACTGGTATCGTCTGTGAGGAAACACTCTTGCGGGAATTCTCTGTGCTCCAATGCAGATGTAAGTACCTGTTGTATATTAGTATATTTTTACATCAGCATGTATTTTGTTAATCAGCGTGAATCCAACCTTTATTTGATCTAAATTTAGTTGTAGCAAAATGTATGATTAAAGGTCACAATGTTGATTTTTGTAAGGAAAACTGCCTGGTAGTTTTGCATCCTGAGCTGCATGAGTGTACTATCTCATATCAGTGGGTTTGATTACTTTGGTTCTGCAGTGGGTTTTCAGTGTTTTTTTACTGTGTTGTCTTGTCGTATCCCTAGCTCTTACATCATACTCCCTCCGTTCGGATTACATGTCGCAGAAATGGATAAAACTGGATGTATCTAGAACTGAAATACGCCTAGACCCATCCATTTATTTCTGGATGAAGGGAATACATGTCAATATGTCATGCCTTTCTATTCTTCAGTACCTATTCCATCTCTGCTGTAGCATGTTTTATAATTGAAGCACCATTCTTCTATATAAGGCATTCAAGGGGAAGACGGCTATGTTAGAATATGAAGGGTTACAAACCAGGTCTTTGCAAAAGATCCAAATGCCAGGAGATAATAAACCAACTCCATTTTTCATAGATACTGCTCCATCACAGAGAAACCCAACTCCCACTAATAATAAGCAGATTCCAGTGGCCAAAGAACTAGTCCGCTCCAGTCCAGCAAAAGAATGTCAACTCCATTCTAAGAAGCGTGTGCGTATCCTCGCATCATGAAATTTTATAGCATTCTGATCATATTTTATACATGTTTCTTACCCATCTCTCTTTTAGAAAATAAGGTTAAATGATAGAAGACTTCCTTCATTGGGATTGTATTCGAGGAAAATATCTTGCGGGAATTCTCTGTGCTCCAATGTTGATGTAAGTACCTGTTATATATCACTATATTTTTACATCAGCATGTATTTTGTTAATCGGCGTGAATCCAACCTTTATCTGATCTAAAATTAGTTGTAGCAAAATGTTAAAGGCGCCAATGTTGATTTTTGTAAAGAAACTGCCTTATAGTTTTGCATACTGCGCTGCATGAGTGTACTATCTCATATCATGCACATTACTGAATTTATTGCTGCTCTGGTTACCCATTCATTCATTGTGTCAATGTTGCTTTCGTATTACCTTACCTAGCTAATGATAGATGTGCCATATTGTGTTAATTTGGTGTTGGCTAGTTGCCCAAACATTCATTGTGCCAATGTTGCTTTCCTATTATCTGACTTGGCCAATGATAGCAATGCTAGTGTCTTAATTTGGTGCAGGCTGCTGAAGATAAGAAGACAAACTCTGAAAACAGCAAGGCAACCCCATTGTTTCTTTCCAATAAATCTAGGCCAGGTAATATGGAAATAACTCATGATTAATCTGTTTGGTTCCCCTCCTAATTTATGTTATGATGCAGTGGTCGAGACACTCTCCACTATCAATAATATAAGCCTGCCAAAATCGCCATCTGAATCTGTACAGTATCCTCTGTCTCGAATGCAACGGAAAAAATGTATGTTTGTGAACCAATTAATGGCTGAAGGAATGATGGAAATGGCGGAGGAATCAGAGGTGCAGAGTCGTGCGACACAACAACTGATCAATGTTTTCAGAGACAGTGTAGCAAAGCAGCAAGAACTTGCCCACATGCTTATGGGCGTCATCCGTGCTGAGGTTGCAGATTGTGACGTTGTAGATTGTTAGGTTTTGTTCATTTATTTGCACTGGCATCAATCTTTGATTGCCCAGCGGATGTAATTTCCTGTAATATATGCTGGATGTGCAACGTTTTTCCCTGTATGACGTACCTTTGCTTGATTGGTTTTGGTCCTGTGCATAATTGCTCGTCGTAATGGGCTCAAATTATCTAATTTGGCCTAAAGACATGTACGAACTTTAGTGGGCCCATTAAGTTAATGGGCTATTACCATGCCGAAAGTTAATGGTCGGCCCTCTTAACTCCCGGGTCGTTAACAGGCCGGCATCAAAGCGGGCAACAGGTGGGCCCAATTGATTTCACGGGCCGTTAACAGGCCGTTACTAAGTTCGGGCTACATATGGCCCAACTATATTGTGGGCCTTCAGCAGGCCGAAAGAGACAGCGGGCTTGTACTGGACCATGAAGAGCATGGGCCGCTAAGAGGCCGAAAGTCAGGTCGTATTGTAAATGGCCCAACTGTGTTGTGGGCCTTTAGCAGGCCAAAAGAGAAACCGGGCTGGTATTGGACCATGAAGGACATGGGTCATTAAAAGGCCAAAACTCAGGTCCGACTACAAATGGCCCAACTCATTTATGGTCCGTTAACAGGCTGAAAGGCACACAGGGCCGGGGATTGGCCCAACACTTAAATGGGTCACTAAAAGGCCAAAACTCAGGTCCGACTACAAATAGCCCAACAGATATATGGGCCGTCAATAGGCTGAAATACACACCGGGATGGAAATTGGCCCAACACTTAAATGGGTCGCTAAAAGGCCGAAACTCAGGTCCGACTACAAATGGCCCAACTAATTTATGGGTTGTCAACAGGATGAAAGACACACCGGGCCGGAAATTAGCCCAACATTAAAATGGGTCGCTAAAAGGCCGAAAGATGTACATCGTGAAAATTGGCCCATCCATTGAATGGGCCATTAACAGGCCGAAATCTCATCGGGCCGATATTGAGCCCAAATATATAGCGGGCTGTTAACGGGCTCGAACTGACGATGGGCTGTAATGGTGTCAAATCTTTAACGGGTCGTTGACGGGCCGAATTGGCACATCTCGTCTGGGCCGTGGGCTTAAATGGACCTGATACAAGTAGGCCTTATATGGGTCGGCCTGCTAATTTTTATTGGGCCGGCCTTTTTCACCGGAATAGGCCACTGTTGGGCCGTGCCACATGTCGACCTATCATAGGCGCCTCCTGTCCAATGAGTGGATGACATCTGTCCCAACGATGAGGCAACACGTGTTTCCGCCGGCCAATGATGATTTTACACGTGGAAAATCCCCATTGGTCTGGGCTGTTAACAGGTTATCGGATCCAAAACCGGACTCGATAGCTCAACGGCGTTCCATTACGGTGGATGCCATGTGTCGGTCACCCTTGACGAAAGCACTTCTGTGACGCGCGATTTATCGTCATGGAAGTGGGCACTTCCGTGATCATAATTTTGGTAATGTCATGGAACACTTCTACGACAGCACAGGTTTGCCTATCTTGATTCTGTCATAAAAATCGTCATGGATGTACATGCATGACAAAAAACGCGACCTACTGTGACAAACACGTATCATCACGGAAGTGTATTTTTTTGTAGTGATCATGCCTCCAGCGTCATCTTACCTCACATGTCGGCTACTGTTGTGGCTCATCTGGTCCTCCAGCTATGTCATCTTTGTCGCCTCACCTGCATGTCGTCTTCTTCGACCAGGAGGAGCCCAGTGAGAAGAGGTGCGCCATCTACCGTCGAAGCCAGCTACATCGTAGAAGGCCCGAGTCCTGCCCCCCCCCTGTGTGGGAGAGAGCGCACACGCCGGAGGAGGAGCTAGAGGCGCGGGAGAGGGTGCTCGTGGACGAGGAGGCGGTGACAGCGTGGGAGACAAAGCTCACAATGGGGATGTTGCGCCGAATTTGGGGATGAATCCATTTGGAAGAGAGAGGGGAAAATACATATTTGTCCAAAGGGAAAAAACCAGAGCAGGTCTTATGCCGCGAGGAACAGAGTCGTCCGTGCGGGGTCAGAGAGAACTGTTGGTTCTAGCTGACTCATCCAGTCACCATACGCCGAGATTTATATGCGTCTCATCGGGCGACTGGCACCACATTCGCTCTGAATCATAAAAAAATGATCGTAAACTCTAAGCTTTCGGAAACACTAAAAATCAAACGACATAATTTTAGACATGACTAATTTAAGGACCCTGATAACTGTCACACGTGTGGCACGAAGCAATTCCGCCCTAACATTTTTTATAGCAAGCTTAGTTACACGAGGATGATAAGTTCAGTTGTGAAACATGGCAACTTTCTGTTTGGATGGCCAATTTCAGTTTTTCTGTGGTTTTTTCTAATAAAAATTTTAGTTGTAAAAAACATCAGGCCGGTGTTACTTTGTGCCACATGTGTGGCACTTATCTTTTGGGCAATTTAAAGTTTTTCATGCCAATTTATATTGGCGCAATGACGATAAATTTAGTTTGCAAGCACGGTAACTTTCTCACAAAATAAATAAACTATGACAGATTTGTCATGCTCACCAACTAAAACTTGTCATCCTCCAAGAACATAATTTTCCATGAAGAAACATTCGTTTTCCCATGCTAAAAAAATCTGATGTTGATATGTATCCATCATATCTACTTTTCCAAACACTTTTGCTCTTGTTTTGAAAGGTAATTTGCATGATTTGAATGAAACTAACCCGGACCGACGTTGTTTTCAGCAGAACTAACATGGTGTTGTTTCTTGTGCGGAAATAAAAGTTCTCAGAATCGGACGAAACTTTGCAGAGATTTTTCATTGAATATATAAAAAATATATTGGAACGAAGATCCATCGGAGGGGGCCACCAGTTACTCACAAGGAAATAGGGCACGCCTACCCCCGAAGGTGTGCCTTGACGCCATATGGGTCCCACTAGCTGCCGTCTAACCTAATTCCAAGCCTATAAATTCTGTTTACCTAAGAAAAAAATAAGAGAAAAATTTTCATTACATTTTACGATACGGAGCCGCCGCCACCTCCTATTCTTCCTTGGTAGGGCTGCTATGGAGTCCGTTCAGGGCTCCGAAGAGGCGGATTCATCGCCATCATCATCACCAATCCTTCTTCATCATCAATTCCATGATGCTCCCCGTCGGGAGTGAGTAATTTCTTCGTAGGCTTGTTGGACGGTGATGGAGTTGGATGAGATTTATCATATAATCGAGTCAATTTGTTAGGGCTTGATCCCTAATACCCACTATGTTCTGTGATTGATGTTGCTATGACTTTGCTATGCTTAATGCTTGTCACTAAGGCCCGAGTGCCATGACTTCCGATCTAAACCCTCTATGTTTTCATGAATTTATTTGAGTTATGATCCTATCTGCTAGTTGTATGCACTTGTTATTGTTCTGATCCGTAAACCTCAAAATGACAATAGTTGGGATACTCTCCTACTGTAATTTGAGGATTTCTTGTATTCACCGTGTGTTAATGCTTTGTTCCGGTTCTCTATTAAAAGGAGGCCTTAATATCCCTTAGATTTCCTTATGGACCCTGCTGCCACGGGAGGGTAGGACAAAAGATGTCATGCAAGTTCTTATTATAAGCACGCATGACTATATACGGAATGCATGCCTACATTGAATTGATGAATTGAAGCTATTGTGTATCGTTCTAGGTTGTGACTGTTCTAGGTTGTGACTGTTATATGATGAATGCCATCCAACACAAATATCGATCATTGATCCAATGCCTACGCTTTTTTGATATTAATCTTTGCTAAGTTACTATACTTTGCTGCTACTGTTGCAATCACTACCAAAATTGCTAATGTTACTATCACGGTTACTATTGCTACTGTTACCACTAGTATCAAACTATCATACTACTGCTGCAGATATTTAGCTCTCCAGGTGTGTTGAATTGACAACTAAACTGCTAAGGCTCATAAATATTCTTTCACTTCCCTTGTGTTGAATCAATAAATTTGGGTAAAATGCTACCCTCAAAGACTATCGTGATCCCCGATACTTTTGGATTATCAGATGTCAGATTTATAGTGGAGTCATAAGAGAAACTCCAATAGTTCCCTTGAAAATCTTCCCGTAAAAGTGGCTTTTTGGCCTTCTCGTAAAAGAAAAGGTAACTTTCGTCAGTTCCCCTAAACTTCTTTCCCTAAATGCATTTTTTACTTTTAATTAAACTAGAAAATTAGATAAATTGGTAGGACCCGCCGGCCAATGACACCGGCAGGCGTGCGGTGGCCACCGGCGAGGCCATGGTGCGGGCAACAGTGGCAGAGGTTTGGCGACGGGGCGGATGAGGCGGTGACGGACCGGTAACGGCAGCAGGAGACGGGCAGGCGCCGGCGTGGGCAAGGTGGTGGCAGGTGACGATGGTGGGAGACAGTGTAGGCGAGGCGGCTGCCTATCTATACCTACTAATAAAGGGGCTAGCTATTGCTTCTTACTATCATAATTTCGTATTATTTTCTATCCGAGGTGGTACTATAATCTGGTGTATCTATATATCCCTGTCCGTATCTGTGTACTTAAAACACAAATCCCACCAAAAACGCTTCGTTCAACGTTCTGCTCGTACGCACCCCCTACATATTGGGCCATGTTGCTTTTTTGTTACCACAATTGCTGGATGGCCTTTTCTTATGGGCCACGGATGGGCCTTCTAAAAGTCACATAAAAAAGATAATGCTTGGTAATCAAACTCACGACTTCAAGGATCAAAAGGTGGCTGCACCGACCGACTCAACTATCCATATTTCATGTTATATAATCCCACCTCGCTCCTTTAAGCAGATTGCGACCAGTTTATATAGGATCACATGTTTTCTGAAATATCAATATCAGGACTAAAAAACTACAACCAAGAATTGTGGGCTGTCTCAAGGAAGGGATATTAAAGGAAGGACTCCATCCTTAAAAAGGAAATTATGGGGCTGGATTTATCAAGGACGCAAGGCAAATAATCAGGAATTGTGAGCTGCCTCAAGGGGAGGTGTATTAAAGGAAGGATTCCGTCCATAAAAAAGGAAATTATGGGGCAGGATTTTCAGATTGCGGGCTTGCAAGGATTAAGGATGGATGCACGTGCACGCTGATGGATGCACGTGCGCCCTACTTGAGAGGGGTTGAGGAGGATGGATTTCACGACTGTGATCCTCAAGGAGAAGGGATTGTGAGAGGGACGTGCCGTAGGGGATTCGAACAAAGTAATGCAGCTCAAAGAAAAATAACATTGTCTTTTAAGCTTTGCAATTTCAGCATACATATTTTTTAATGCCCTAATTAAGTTACCACTGGATGCCTTTATCACCCTCGACGCATCGGAGTTCCTTTGGCCGAACCAACACACCATCAAAACCGCATCAAAAATCATAATCCATTCAGATGAAGCAGAACTTGAATCGTGCTTCCTAAATGATGAATTTTAACGTTCAATCTATACCAACCGTCGCAAGACTATGTCACGGTCAGTAAGAGATTTTCCAATTACTAGAATAATGTAGATGTTGTCAACTTCCTAGACTTTGTTCTTGGTTCAATTGTTATCATTGGACGCATGCACCATGCTCCATACCAGCCACAGATATGAACCGGATGTGGCATACTGTGGCATCACCTCAACGCGGTCATCGAAATGTCACTCCCATGTAAACTTTTGTGTTACATTTTTAGCCTTGTCCGTATGAGTTTAGATCAGTGAGTCTCAAGTTAGTCCGGTCTACGAAGCTCTATCACCGTCACCATAAACTAACTGGTCGTTAACATTACTCCTCGACTACTCCTCTAGCCTCCTCCCCATGGACAACTAATACACCATCATGGGTGTACTGCATCTAAAACAATGGAGGTGAGAATGAAACTCGGAAAGCTACAAACCAAACTGCATATATTTGCTAACAGTTTTGCAAAAACGGTATGGTTGAAAGCACAATTCTTCGTCGTCTTGGAATAATTTATGTGGATCATAAATTAAATAATATTTGTATTTTAAGCCATGCTAGGGAAGACCATAAAATTTTATCCCGTTGCAACGCACAGGCATTTTTGCTAGTTATATTCTAAATATGAAAGATGTGTCCCTGTTTGCGACGCACGATGAAGGTGAAGTGGGGGTCATCCAGTTTTATAGGAGAGAGAGGTCCAGCAAGAAATGTCCCAATACAGCGAGAAACCGAGCGGGAATGCAAGGGTCCGATAGAAAAAGGGAAGGATTTGTCGTGGGGTGGAGTTTTTGTCTTGGGCCCACTTGTTGGACATAACATGTCGCATTGTCCTAATAACCACATTTCTCCCCCATACATGGTCTAGAATTGGGCAGCCCAGACTGTCGAGATGGTTGAATTTCGGGGAACCTACTAGGCGTCTGTTTAATGTCCAAACACGTCTGAACATATGAAGGGGATGAGCTTGGACCTTGAAGACAACCTTAATCATTTATTTGATGTATTTATATATATGCATTATAGCCCATAGAAACGCACGAACGTTCTACTAGTTTTGTTATACATATTTTGTATATCTCAAAAAAAAATATACATATTATTAGGAAAGTCTAAATTATGGAATATGAAACTTGGAAACTATCCTATCATGCATGTTTGATATGTTTCATTCAATTTTCACACATCCATGAAACAAAATCAAGATCCCATGCAAGAGACACACGGCAGAAGTTTATTTCCCGATTTTTTTTTTTAAAGAACAAGCGTTCTGATGGGCATGTGCTGAGGTAGCTATTGGCGAGAAGTCAGGACCGATCTACGGACGACGCAATGAGCGCCTCGCGGTCCATCTCGTAGCCGCACAAGTGTTTCCACGCGTGGCACTCGACGCCGTCGGCAAGCTTCTCGAGGCATCCCGTCGTGATGTTCAACATGAAGACGCCCTGGCTTGTGCACCCTCCTCCTTCTCCAACGGTGAACATCAACGTGCCGCTCTTCTCGCCAAACCAGCGCAGCTTAAACGCGGTTTTCATGGTAATCCCGAGCTCGGGTAGGCTGATGAGTTTGAGTCGGGCCTGTTCGTGCCCCTCCCACTCCCCGCCGGCAGCCGTCTGGGTCTCGATGTAGATGAAGAAGTCCGTGCATCCCAGGAAGCCCACGTAGAGGAAGCTCAGGCGCTCCCCGTCCGCGGAGGTGCCCAGCAGGCGCTCGCCGGCGTAATAGTGCGACTGCCTGTAGGGCACCGGACACATATCCATCGGCTCCGACGGCGGGCCGTCGAGCCGCACGCCGAACGCCTCATGGTGCATGGGCCAGTAGGCCGCGCCGCCGACCACGACGGCGTGGCCAAGACCGCGCAGCATGTTGGCGCTGATCTTGGCGCCGGGTTTCCTTTCTTCCGGCCCCCAGCGGCATGCGACGCCGGCGTCGGCGTCGGCAGAGGAGCAGGAGCGCAGCGCCGTGAAGCTACGGCGGTTGTACACGAGGAGCACGCGGAAGAAGCCCGACGGCGCGGGCACGTCTAGGTCGTCGCCGGTGAGTATCGCACACACGTAGTGCCCGGGGCAGTGGTCGCCGGAGAGCGGAGGGAGCATGGAGATTTCCCCCGTCATGGGGTTGCACACGCTGAGCGTAAGGCCGTCGGCGCGCGCCTCGCGCCGGAGCTCCAGGACAACACGGCCGTTGCGGGATGCGACAGGGCGGGCGTGATCGAACAGCCCGGCGGCGACGTGTTCGAGCTGGGGGCGGGGGCCCAGGAGGCGCGAGGCAGCTTCCGTCGGGACGAAGCGCGGCGGCAGCGCGGGGGAGGCGCGGGGGGCGCGGGCTTCCTGGTGGAAGAAGCCGAGAGCGAGGTGGGGGAGGAATTGCGCGGGCGGCGGCAGAGAGCGGGAGATGGCGTGGGCGTGCGTGGCCACGGCGTTTACCGAGTGACTGCACGTCGCCCCGCAGCGGACGATGTCGGTGGCGGACGAGGACACGCCAGGCAGAGCCTTTTTTCCCTCGGCGCCGGCGCGCCTGGTCCGGTGTCGTTGCTGGTGCCGCCACAGCCACCCGTTGGTGTACGGAGGTGGCGCGGTCCCGTCGAAACGGCGGCATCGGATGCGCGTATTTTTAGGTTAGGTTTCCAATCAGTTGCAACGACTTCTGAGCCCACGAGTCCATCAACTAGGTGCCTCCATATTTATGCACCCACCCCCTAAAAAAAAGTATGCAACCCCAGGGATCGATCCGAGTCTTTTTTGGTTTTTTTGGTGCGGTTTTTACCGATCCGAATCTGATCGTGCATTGATCATCCAGGCCCTGCGCCCTTATTAGCCCAGCCTATTCAGGCCTACGCCCATTTCCCCGAACTAAATTGCCCTAAGACCATTACCATTAATTCGTATTTTCTCATCATCAACTAGCTAAAATTGATTAACCCTAGGATTAGGATCTTTTTTCCTTTATCCTCTATGCGTATTTTACATGCCACCCTAATTTGCTATAGAGAATTTCTATTTTTTATCAAATAAAAATAAGATAATATCTATATCTATACCTACTAATAAAGCAAGGTGCGTTTCGTTAATTTTTTCATCCGTTCAACATGGGAAATAATTTTTTTTCCAGAATTTTGTATGTGGGCCAGGCGCTATGGCCCAGTAAAGCCAGCCCACTTTTTTTCTACCCGCGTAGCTGGGAAAATTTTATTTTCCGCACAGGGCGAACAATAGTCGGAGCTTCACACAGGACAACCAATAATGGGTTAGCCCATTTTGCTTTGTCTCTCTGTTTTAATTATACTTTTAATCTCCATTTCGTATATCTTTTTTCCCTTCCATGTTTACTTTTCTTTTAGAATTTGTTTCTTAAATTTACAATTGTCAAAAGCATTCAGAATTAAAAAATTTAAAAATCATATTTTAAAACGTTCAGAATTCCAATTTTTTTGCTATTTTCAAAAATATCCGGAACTTGAAAAAGTTTCCCATTTTTCAAAAAAGTTATTTTTTTCAAAATGGTTTGAGATTTCTAAAAATAAAATGGAATTTAGAAGGGCCAAATTCTAAAAATATTCTTATTTTAATGAAATTTTCATAATTCAAAATAATTTTTGCCTATTAAATATTTACATTTTCTAAAAACTTAGTAATTTTCAGCACATGTTTCCATTTAAGAAAATGTTCACAAATTCAAATAGTGTTCATGTTTTATTTAAAAAATTAGTGTTTCCAAAAAATATTTTCGAATTTTAAAAGATGTTCCCGTTTCAAATTTTGTTCGTGTTTTTTCCAAAAGTGTACATAATTTTCAAAAAAACTGTTTAGAATTTAAAAAATGGTTCATGTTTGGTCAAATATTCAAAAACTTCATACCTTAAAATCCCCTCGATTGAAAGGAAAAATAGATTGAATAATTAATGGGTCGTCTCTGGCATATGATGATGTAACAAAACTCCTAAATGTCCTCTATCAATGAAGGGAAAAATAATGGATTGATTACTTCACAAACAGCAAAACTGAGAAGCTAAATGTATCTTTATCGCATGCACGTAGGGTTTTGATTGCACATATAATTTTCACTAACTTTAAATGCAAAAATGTATTATTCTCCCGTTGCAATGCACGAGCATATGTGTTAGTAAGATATTATTGTAGGTAGCACGGGAGGGGAGAGCGACTGCAAATCCTATTTAGCGTTAAAGGCGCCGGATGCAGTTCATGCTGCAAACCGGCGCGCACACAGCCTCAGCTCTGGGCCGGCCCATTTCACATTTTGTTCGCTGTTTAAATAAATGCACTAACCAATTCAACAACTTATCTCTTGTGCATAACTGCTTTCTAACTTTAGCTCCCGTGAACCTCTCAAAAAAAAACTTAGCTCATGTGAGTATTTTTTTTGTCGTATCTTTTTTTTCAGTTTTCTTTTTTCTTTTCTTAAAGGAAAATGATTGGGATCACCCCGTGAAAAATGATGCGCGTGTCCGCCGCCTCTGTGGCCGTTGGATCTGATTTTAATCAGATTGCTAGAAGCAACATATTACGTAGACTAGGTTTCGCAACTGAGTCGTTGTTGCAATTTCCCCCACCGCAACAACTCGTGTGTTGCGAGATCTGGACCCGTACTCCTCCCAAGGTCCCCATCAAGGCGATGCCTCCTCGCGCTGCTTTGACCGCCACCACCAACGCTCGTCACCAGCAGCACGCTAACGAAGTTGCCAACATGGGCGTCGCCGCTACCGCCCACCTCCACCATGAACTCAGCCATTGTGGTGCGTCCGAAAGCTGCATCCGCCGTCCTAGGGAAGCATCGACGATCACGTCTATCACTAGGAGTTGCGTCCATCATTGCCCCGCCGTCCCAAAAAACCATCGGCTTTTTCCTTTGGCTGACGTGGCCGCTGCTTGCTGCTCGCTACAGCGAATTTCTGCAACAAGGTCTCCGTTGCTAAAAAACTGTAACAAGACCTCTGTTACAAAACAAATTAAATTTCAATGAGACCGCTGTTGCCAAAAAAATTCAACAAGACATTTGTTGCAAAAAAATCTGTAACAAGACATATGTTGCAAAAATAATCTGTAACGTGACCTATGCTGCAAAATTTTCTGCAAAATAACCCGTGTTGCGGAAACTTTCTGCAATACGACATATGTTGTAGTGGTAGAAGGTGACCCTCAACTATTCAATCTGTCAGATCTGACGGCTCGCGAGGCGTCAGCCGGCCGATGCGTAGCAGCGCCCTTTCTTAAATGCGTCAACTTTTTCAGATACATTATTCTTTTTAAATCGATCATCCTTTTTCAAAATTAGTGAATTTTTTTAAAAAAATTGATGAACTTCTTTCCAAATCCGATGAAGGTTTTTCAATTTCCGTGAACTTTTTCCAAATTCGATGAACTTTTTCAAAATCAATTGACATTTTTCATTTTAGGCGAACTTTCTTTACAATCGATGATTTTTTTCAAATCCGATGAACTTTTTTTTCAAATTTGATGACTTTTTTTTTCAAATTTCATGTTTTTTTTTCAAATTTGATGAACTCATTTCCAAAATCAATTAACTTCTTTTTTTAAAATTTGACAAACTTTCTTTTTAATGTCGATGGACCTTTTTCAAATTTGTGAACATTTTTCAAAATCAATGAACTTTTCTTCAAACTTAATGAACCTTTTTCATTTTTCCATGAAACTTTTTTCAAAATCGATGAAGTTTTTTAAGTTTGTCAACTTTTCTTCTAATACTACGAAATTTTGAAACTGGATGAACCTTTTGAAATTCATTATTTTTTGAAATAATTTGAAATTCTAAGTGTGCAAGTAGACGGTGTTGTGCAAGAAATATCGCGGCCACGATCGTTCTTATATCATTGGTGCTATCATTAGTCAATAGAGTCGAGTGGTTGTAGTGGTTGGCCGCTTGTATGTGAATGCTATGGTGTAGGTTCGAGCCCTAGAGAGCTCAACTTTTTGAATGTTTTTTTCGTGCTTAGGATTGCTGCGTTGTGCGTTCGTGGGCCGGGCCAACTAGGTGCTGTAGTGAGCGCCAGTTGGCCTCCTCGGCACTAAAGGCGCGTAATAGGAGCTTGCACAGCGACTCATTGACTCGGTGAAATCACTGATTAAGAGGACTTTTTGCAAAAACATTATAGTAAAAGCATTGCGATAGATTCATTTGTTCAAAACATTTTATCTTTTAAATCGTATTTTCAAATCTTGAACCGTTGGATTCCTCGCATTGACATTTTTAAAACTAGATATCGGGTTGATAGGTTTCGATGGACTTTTTATCACGAAAAAACAGGACGAAGAAAATCAAACCAGAAG
The DNA here is from genome assembly GCF_018294505.1 of Triticum aestivum. Classification (NCBI taxonomy): domain Eukaryota; kingdom Viridiplantae; phylum Streptophyta; class Magnoliopsida; order Poales; family Poaceae; genus Triticum; species Triticum aestivum. Next base: position 88,494,111 of record NC_057811.1, read on the forward strand.
CACTTTTTTCACTTTTGTTTCCTTTTCCGAAACAGCCATAGCTGCGCCTCTCACGGAAGCAAATCTGTGCCTCTTGCGGAAGAAAATAGAGAAAACACAACTTTTTCTTTTTCCAAGAGGCACAGTTCTATCTTTCGCGAAAACAAATCTGTTCCTTTATGAGAAGAAAATTTGTGCCTCCCACGGAAAAAACACATGTTTTTTTCCTTTTCCAAGAGGCACGCAGAAGTAAATCAATGTCTCCATGAGAAGCAAATCCGTGCCTCCATGGAAGAAACAAAAACGTGTTTTTTCCTTTTTCGAGAGGCAGTGTTGTGCCTTTCGCGGAAGCAAATCTGTACCTCCAGTAAAAGAAATTCCATGCCTCTCGCGGAAGAAAAAAAAGAGTTCTTATTTTCTTTTCCGTGAGGCATAGAAGCAAATTTGTGCCTTCACGAGAAAGTAAACTAGTGCCTCTAGCGGAAGAAAAAAAAACGCATTTGTGGCTCCACCCTTGGGACAACCAACCCTAGATGGGACGCAACCCCTCGTCCAAGTTAGCCACCTCTCCTCGCTATTATAAATAGAGGGGACGGTAGCCCCTAAGGACACATTTACCGGTGCCTCTCTCCCTCCCTCCCTCCCTCCTCTCTCTCTCTCTCCCTCCCTCCTCTCTCTCTCTCTCCCCCCGATTTGTTATAGAGTGAATGATGTAACTATGTTTACCAATCAATAAAGTTAGCATAATAGAGTTCATGGATGCTCCGTGAACATTACTTGTCTTTGTTTATTTTTTTGTTATTTTTTTTTCATGTACAACTTTCAATAGATTTCCCTTTTATTTTCAAAAAAATTGTATCAATTTTAAGATAGTACATTTTGCAACACATGAAGACATTTTATCTAGAACTAGAACAATCTTGTGTAAAATTTTGTTATTTGTTTTGCAGGGGAAATATTTTTTTAGTTACATGAACATTTTAAAAAATGTGCGGACCCTATTAAAATTAAAAAAAATTGTTTCATTTATTTGTTTTTGGCTAGGTTTCATCCAAGAGGGAATCACAAACTTTAACACAAGTATTTATACCAATCCACAATTACTCACTAGCATGACTCTAATATCACCATCTTTATATCTCGAAACAATCATAAGGAATCAAACTTCCCATAGTATTCAACGTTCTTTATATGAAAGTTTTTATTATATCCCTCTTGGATGCCCATCATATTAGGACTAAATTCATAACCGAAGCAAATTACCATGTTGTTTAGAGAGAATCTCAAAATAATATAAGTGAAGCATTAGAGTTCAACAATTTCTATAAAATAAAGCCACTGCCGTGCTATAAAAAGATATAAGTGAAGCACTAGAGCAAATTGCCTAGCTCAAAAGATATAAGTGAAGCACATGGAGTATTCTAATAAATTCACTACTCAGGTGTGTCCCTATCATAATGTGTGTACCACAAGTATGATTGTGGCAAACTAAAAGCAAAGACTCATATCATACAAGACGCTCCAAGAAAAACACATATCATGTGGTGAATAAAAATATAGCCTCAAGTAAATTTACCGATAGACGAAGGCGAAAGAGGGGATGACATCCGGGGCATCCCCAAGCTTATATGCTTGGTTGTCCTTTAATATTACCTTGGGGTGCCTTGGGCATCCCCAAGCTTAGGCTCTTGCCACTCCTTATTTCATAGTCCATCAAATCTTTACCCAAAACTTGAAAACTTCACAACACAAAACTCAATAGAAAACTCATGAGATCCGTTAGTATAAGAAAATAAATCACCACTTTTTGGTACTGTTGTGAACTCATTATTTATTTATTTATTTATTTATATAGGTGTAATATCTACTGTATTTCAACGTTTCCATGGTTCATACCCCCTGATACTACTCATAAATTCATCAAAATAAGCAAACAACACATAGAAAATAGAATCTGTCAAAAACAGAACAGTCTGTAGCAATATGAAAACTTCGTGTACTTCTGTAACTCCAAAAATTCTGAAAAATTAGGAAAACATGGGCAATTTGTATATCAATCTTGTGTAAAAACTTCAGATCAAAAGCACGCTTCCGTGGTTTTTAAAAATTGATTTATTGATCCGAAAAGTTTTTGTTTTTCAGCAAGATCAAATCAACTATCGCCGTAAACCATCCCAAAGGTCTTATTTGGCTCAAACACTAATTAAAACACAAAAACACAATTACTACAGAGGTAATAATGTGTATTTATTAAAAAACAGAACCAAAAACAAAGAAACATAAAAATAAAATTGGGTTGTCTCCCAACAAGCGCTATTGTTTAATGCCCCCAGCTAGGCATAAAACATAGATCTAGGTATTGTCATCTTTGATATGCAATCCATAAGTAGCCCTCATAATAGACTCATATGGCAACTTAATTTTCTGTCTTGGAAAGTGTTCCATGCTCTTCCTTAACGAAAATTGAAATCTAATGTTTCCTTCTTTCATATCAATAATTGCACCAATTGTTCTAAGGAAAGGTCTACCAAGAATAATAGGACATGTAGGATTGCAATCTATATCAAGCACAATGAAATCTACAGGCACATAATTCCTATTTGCAACAATAAGAACATCATTAATTCTCCCCGTAGGTTTCTTAAGTGAAATCCACAAGATGCAAATTTAAAGAAAAATCATCAAATTCACGGAAGCCTAGCACATCACATAAAGTCTTTGGAATCGTGAAATGCTAGCACCCAAATCACACAAAGCATGACACTCATAATCTTTAAATTTAATCTTAATAGTAGGTTCCCACTCATCATAAAGCTTTCTAGGGATTGAAACTTCCAACTCAAGTTTTTCTTCAAAAGATTTCATCATATCATCAATGATATGTTTAGTAAAAGCTTTATTTTGATTATAAACATGAGGGGAATTCAACATGGATTGCAACAAGGAAATACAATCTATCAAAGAAAAATTATCATAATTAAAATCCTTGAAATCCAATAGAGTGGGTTCATCGTTACTTAAAATTTTGACCTCTCCAATCCCACTTTTATCAATTTTTGCATTAAGATCTATAAACTCCGAATCATTGGGACGCCTTCTAGCTAAAGTTGACTCATCTCCAGTCCCATATTTATCAAGATTTATATTAAAAAGCAAAGATTCAATAGGAGTCACACCAATCACTTTTAGATCTTCGTCATTATTATCACAAGAAACTGAAGAACACACTTTTACAAACCAATCTCGCTTAGCACGCATCCTAGTGGTTCTTTCTTTGCACTCATCAATAGAAATTTTAATAGCTTTAAGAGATTCATTAATATCATGCTTGGGTGGCATAGATCTAATTTTCAAAGAATCAATCTCAAGAGAAATTCTATCAACGTTCCTAGCCAAATAATCAATCTTGAGCAATTTTCTTCAACCATAGCATTGAAAACTTTTTGCGAATTAATAAATCCTTAATATTGTTCTCAAGATCAGAGGGCATCTTATTATAATTTCCATAAGAATTGTTGTAGGAATTACCATAATTATTAGAGGAATTACTAGGTAACGGCCTAGGGTTGAAATTTCCTCTATACGTGTTATTACCAAAATTGTTCCTACCAACAAAATTCACATCCATAGATTCATTATTGCTCTCAATCAAAGTAGACAAAGGCATATCATTAGGATCAATAGGAGCACTACTAGCAAACAATTTCATAAGCTCATCCATCTTTCCAATCAAAGTATTAATTTTTTCAATCACATGCACTTTTTTTACTAGTGGAAGATCTTTCGGTATGTCATTGAGAGTAATTAGCCATAATATTATCTACGAGTTTAGTACCTTCTCCTAATGTGATTTCCATAAAAGTACCTCCCGCAGCCGAATCTAAAAGATTTCTAGATGCAAAATTCAATCAGGCATACAGTTTTTGTATGATCATCCATAAACTTAAACCATGAGTAGGGCAATTTCTTATCATCAATTTCATCCTCTCCCAAGATTGTGCAACATGTATTGCTTAAAATTCATTATATCGTTCCTAGGGGAGATGATCTTAGCGGGAGGAAAATACTTGGAAATAAAAGCATCTTTACACTTATTCCATGAGCCGATACTATTTTTAGGCAAAGATGAAAACCAAGTTTTAGCACGACCTCTATCGTGGGAAAACACGACCACCTATGGGGCCACCAGCCCCTTGTGGTATGGCAGGGGGAAGGACGCATTGCACAAAGAGCGGAGGGCACAGAGCAGCGCGACAGCGATCACACGAGCAATTTTTACCCAGGTTCGAGCCGCCGCGAGGCGCAAAACCCTACTCCTGCTTTGGTGGATTGATGAGAGGATCGTCGTGGAGATGAAGCGCTCTAGCCCGGCAAGGTTGCCTCGGGGCGAGATCAGCTACGCGCGTATGAGTGTACAAGAACTACAAAAAACAGACACATCCGTAACATTTTGGGCCGAACGAAATTTTTCCTGTTATGCTTATGACACTTCTATGACGATAATTGTGACAAAACCCGGTATCATCATAGATGTGGTGGGCTCCTACTTCTATGACAAAAAATCATGACAGAAAATGGGCTTTTCGTCCTGGGCGGGCCGGAGACGCAACCGCATGACATTCTTTGGGTCGTCCATGACGGAAAAAACCGTGGTAGAAGCGAGGGCGAGGAAAATATCGGGGAGTTCCCGGTTACGGTGGGTGGTCGGGGCCGAGTGATGCACGTTTCTCTCGTACACGTACGCGCGTGTGCGCGCGACGTTGCGCTCTAACTGAACCCGAGCGAGGCGTTGGGCTCTAACTGAACCCGAGCGTTTTCCCTAGCTACGTTACTGAACCCCGATCGATCCCATGCTGTTAACTGAACCCGAGTGTTACCTTCGCTACTGCTGCTAACTGAAGCCGGTCGATGCTGCCTCTGGATGAACAGTG